>NW_008649030.1:415580-469701 GCF_000247585.1 Phytophthora nicotianae INRA-310 | reverse complement strand
CCGACGGGTACACAAGGTGAGCCCTCAGCAACCCCACGGCTATCGGAGTACCCCCTCCGTTAGTCGGCAGTCCAGGGCACTGTGTGTCAGAGTTTATCGCAACGTTATTTTGCGACCCCCATTCCACCACAAGTCTCTTTCCGAAAATCGAGCACAGCACCGCACCAGTGGTTGTTGTCGATGTGCAACAGTATCAAAACTATCTTGTTGTTTCTGCAAACGAATTGCCGGCTTTGATAGCCGCAAACTGCTGCTCTCTGAGTTGGAAACGCAGGAAGAGAGGATTGACGACTTCAACACCAGGATATTCACGATGTAGCAGCGCGATCCCGTGCCCATACAATTGTCATCAAGCCATGAGCTCCCACAAAATGTCAATAGGGCTCGATACGGTACACTGCTAAACGATGCCACGCGCCCGCCTCGAAGCAACAGCTTCTTGATTGCATTTTAAATGCTCTCTTGGTTCGGTAGTAACTCCATTAGAAAGTTCCTCTGGAATCGTGAAGCGCTTCATACAGGTGCTTACGGCCCAATTCATAGCATCCTCTGTTTGTGCTAGAAACTCCATGCACGTGTGCCACTGATCCATTGCCTTGATGTCTTTAAGCATGAAGATTCCAAAACGTGACACACACACGCCAACGCTGTCGTCTTCACAGTCAACTGCAAAAGTCTTCCGGAACCTCCTGATTGCCGTGTGTACCTTTTCCACGAACTCGCGAGAGAAGACAAACCGAGTGTCAGTAGTGCACTTGTCGTCGGTGTAGATACCAGCGATCGCCGTTCTGGACTTTGGAGCTTCCCGGATAGTGAGCATGGGTAGTGTCTGTTGCGCAGCTTATAGTCATTGTCCAGAAACTTTACGATGCTCCGTACACTTGGAACCGGCACTAATGTCCCTTGCACCAGTCGTGACGCAGTTTCCTTATCGCGGGCGACTCGCTGTCGCTTCTCAGCCTTCCCTTGCTTCTTTCTCAGCTTTGGGCGCCCTCTGCTTTTGGTGCTCTTAGATACGACGAAGAATCCAGATGAGTTAGACGAACTGCTGGGATGATCCCGCTTGGTTGTGCTCGGTTTCCCACCATGCGATTCTCCATGAATGGCGCCCGCCCACTTGCCATTCCTGTAACTGGAGGTACCCAGCACTTCCTGCTCAGTGACTGGAGGTACAGTAACACTACCTGATCGGTGTCTGGATGTGTTTGGGTTTCCTTAGTAATCGCTGCACTCTGCGTCGAAGGTTGCTCGTCTGAGGACGCATCACTATGGTCATATTTTGAACGCACCGTAGAGAAGGAGGCTCTTGTGATTGTATCACCACGTGCAGTATCGTCGTTATCGAACGAAAACGTCAACGAAAGCAACTGCGGCAGCGGTTCAATGTCTACGCGTTCGACGAACGGAGCTACTCCATCCTTGACCACCCCCTCAAATTTCTCCAGTGCTTCCATCATCTCTCCAAAAACGCGAGTTCCATTTCTACTCATGGTATCGGCAATACTCGTTCCGCGTTCGAGAGCGTTGTTGTATTTTGTGGTTCCGTTCAGCACTCGATGATGTCTAGCTGTCATTGCAGAATTGCGGATTTAAAAAGCCTTACACGCAAAGTTCGTGTCTGGAAATATCTTCTTCAGGGACTGGTTGATTTAATTTGCACGCCAACTGCCACCGAGACGCGATTTTGAATAGCAGTCTTGTGGCCCAAGTAGAAACTCACCAGCACGACTCGCCGCACGTTCCTTGGTCTCGCGGTTACGCTGTACTACTGATGTTGACGTGCGCTGGCGGAAGATCTGGTGTGTTTGCGTTTGATACTGCGCAATGTAAACATTGAAATCACCCCAACTGTCGTGCCATCGACTGGGGGTGGCGTCCAAGTGGACGACGGGACATGCAACTCGGGTTCACTGTCACACATAACTGCATGGAGAACGGAACACAAAATCAAGTTAGTCGGTTATCCATGGTTGTACTGTATATGCTTTTCTGGGGCAGTGACTTGAGCTTGGAAGGGAGATTTTCGAATGATAGGCTGAGAGTAGCCAGGATGGGTGAAAGGGGGGAGAGGGGGGGCGTCAATTTTCATAAATTTGGAGATCCCTAAATTTGCTGTCAGCGGTTTTTTTATCAGTGAAAATTACATGCGCATATAGTTTTGTTTCGTTTAGATACGTTTTTGCTCAGTACCTCTCAAAAAAGAAACACGAATAAAAAAAACTATTTTCAGTTTGTACCCAATTATTTAATTTTCCTTGGGTAACTTGTGAAAAATTGAAAAATAAATATATTGTTTAAACAGTCAAAATTAAAATTGAATAATAAATATCATTTTTGAACAGTCAAAATTAAAATTGATTTGTTTAAATTAAATGTTTATATTTTTAAAGAAATAAGTATTTTAAAATGCTTATTCATTATTTTAAAAAATGAAATTAAGAAGAAGACCCATTTTACGGATTTCTAGTTTTTGGGTATCTAGGGTACCTATTTACTTTTGGTGTCAAGGTACCTAAAAATCACTTTTGGGAACCCATAAATTCACATTAGGGTCCTTTTTAGGCCGACAACTTACTAGTAAATGGGAATGGAAAAAAATTTCGAGAGATCTGATTGGCCGGGATGGCATTCAAACGAAAAAAGCCATTAAAAATTAATGGGGCTTTTTCGTCTGAATGCCATCCAACGGCGGAAGTTCTATACAAGTTCGTTGTTGTTCGAGTAATAAAGTACTGATGATTTGCTTTTGTAGGGTCACAGTGATTTGAGCTACTCGGATCGGTACTTCCAAATCAAAGCTTCATCGATTAAACATCGTGTTCCTTCCACGCTAATTCTTGCCTTCTCTTTTTTCTTTCGTTGATACTTTTCCCCGGCAGAAGACATCCATGCAGGATAGACAACAAAGCATGCCTTGCAACGTATTGGGGCTGAATGCCTATCTACATGCCCTCCTCTTCGTCTTCTTCTAGAAAGCCGCGCGAAGGCATGTAGCCGCGGGGACTCTTGGCAGCAGCACGCTCTGCTGGGTGTAGCATTCGAGATCTCTCATCTTCCAAATCATATTCATCGTCCATTGTCTGGTCCTCAAGCGGCATGTACTCAGCCAAAATGCTGCGAACTTGGTCGCGCATGTGACGCTGAGTACGGCGATAGTAGACAAAGCCACCTGCAGCCACAATACCCACGAATGCGAGCAGCACAACCACGAGCGACGTGAAGGAATAGCCGCCGTTGCCCGTAATGGCAGCAGCATTCGCGAGACTTCCCACCTTAACGCAGTCCAAAAGGCCCACTGATGACTGACTAGCACACGAGCAAACCTCGGGAGGGTCGTGAACGCCGTAGCCAGCACATACCATACCCAAAATGCTAGTGGGGTCCACGCGACCACGAGCGTGCACTCCGTCCACGTACAACGCTGGTAGCCGCAGAAGCTGAAGTGCTGTCTGCTCCTTCAGCTCCTCCTCAAGCAGTGGGTTTACTTCATCCACATTGACGCCATAGGGTTGCATACACTCTTCGACTGCCTTAATGTCGATGTTCAGCTTCTTCATAACCTTCTCAGCGCACGATCGCTCCCGGAACATGTTTTCGTCCTGTCCACAAGCTTCTCCGGAAGCTTTCACGTACTTCCACCACTTCAGACCAACACCTGGGTCCGTCTCGCTCTCCAATTTCCAAATGCACTTACGTCGCAGGTTCTCCAGCACCACATCAGCTCCCGATGCGCCAGTCGAGCGGTCGTGGAAAGGTGAAGGGTCCAGGAGACAGTAGCGACCGTTGTTCAGGCACATATTACCGCAAGCTGATGTACCGGGGTCGCTATTGTCGTGACAACCGACCTTAGTGCCATTATAGGACACGAAATGCGGCGTGAAGAAGGCGCGGTCGGCCAAAGCGGTGACCATCTCCTCCAGATTGGCCAGCGTCGACAACGATTGGTCGTCCCAAGCGCTCTGCCACAGAGTCCACTCCACACGGCCATCAGGAGAGGGAATACCCCAGTCAAACTTGACCATTACGTTGCTGACTCCCTTGCTCTGCGCGATCTCACGCTTAATAGCGTCACCGTCACTCTTACGGATCAACATGCTAGGGATAGAGATGTCTCCACCCGACTCGTCGTCTGCCATGAAGGGAAGAACCGTCTCGCAAAAGTCGTCTCCCGTCTCGCGAAGACACTCCACGTCGGTACACAGACACTTGTTGTCTGCGATGAGCACGGCACGAGCGCCGGCGTGCTGAGCGCGGCGCACCTTCTCCACGAAGTGACAGTCTCCACGGTCGAGCATGAGCGCGAAAGGCGGCTCCCAGCCGTCGTTCTTGATCTCCTCGCAGCCAGACTCGCTAGTGTACACCAGTTGAGTCTGTAGCGAGCCCATTGAGTACGACGGGTAGCCAAACAGTGCCTCCTTATGCGCGTATCCGTCCTTCTTCATAAGTTTCTCGGGCAGCACAATCTGCAGCTTCGTGTGATCACTCTAAGAACGGGAGAAACAGCATTGAGAACGTTAGATACAACAGGGTTCAAAGGATGACACAGCGCTGGGTGGGGGCTGGCCGCACCTCAGTCGACGGCCATTCGTCCACGTCCATGGCGCGCGCGTGCACGGCAGCAGGCGTGGCGAGCGCCGCGATGAGCAGCACGATCCTCGACACGTGCATCTTGATCCTTCGGATTTCCTGTTCCGCCTCAAGTCTAAAGTCGAGTGATGTTGGCAGCACAGGGAAAAGCTTCTTCAGGTTGAAAGACGTCGCCCTGCCTCCGTATTCTCTGAATCTGCACCGTAATGGGAGGGATGACCTGAATCTCAGACTCCCAACCCTAACTCCCTGGAAAATCCTGTCTGATCCGACCAATCAGAGCTCGTTAAAATTGCTTCGACCATCACTCCTGCTCTCAGTTGAAGTGCTGTTGAATGCTTTGCAGCAGTTCCCGACTTCGACGCAGGTGCGCAGTGCCGCTGGCGCACGCCCGCACCAGGTGACACCTGCAGCACCGTACGAGGGTCATGCCGTGGAAAAGGATGACTAGCTGGCAATGGCAAAGATCATCGTCTACCCGTTTTGCAGCGACGGAGGCTTGTTTTGCGGTAGATTTCTCCCGCTTACGCTATTACTGAAGTACGCAAAATGACGTTGTGCCTGCGAGGAGTGGTGCCCGGGCAGTATACATGTATGGAACTATTCTTATCGGGCTCCAAGGATTACTGCTGCAATGCGAGAAGGTATAGCTTGGTTTGATGCTTCATCTGATTGAGTAGCGTCACATGGCCTGCATTCGCTGCTTGATCTCCGGACTTGGTCTGCACGAGCTGCTTCTCCAGTTCCTCCAACTGAGTCTTGGTGCCTTCCGCCATGAGATCGCTCAGAGCCAACTGGAAGAAACGTACTTCGACGATCAGCTGCAAAGTCCACACACACACACACACACACACACACACACACGAATGTCAATATGGAAGATTTGTGAAAAGACTTTAACCAATACTTACATGACAAAGCTTCCACCCATCCAGACTTGAACTGCTATCCTCTAGTCTGCGTACCGAGGTCTGGAGAAAATCAGCCAATGCTGCAGTTAGTGGGTCTGTCACGCTGCGTATGTAGTCCCAGCATTGAGGGTATTCTCCAACGCTCATTTCGACTTCACTGCGAAGTGTGATCAGCTGAAGAAGCACGGTGAATACGTATTGGCGAGGATCTGAAGGCATAGACACAGGATTGGATACAAGCACCGGGGATCCAACGCTACCAGTGCGGCTAGTGCGAGAGTTGTGTCTGCTGCTGTTGCTATTATGAGACTGGAATGGTTCTTCCGCCGCTCCTGCACGCAGGATTTTCTGAAGTGGTTCTGCATGTGCGGACGAGTACATGTCCATACACTTAATCTCGACATTTTGCACCACATTGGCGAGATCTCGAGTACCAGAAGTAGCTGCACGGCCGTGCTCTAGCATGTTATTGTAGGCGTCCTCATCAATGTTGCCATGCTTAAGCTGCGCCATCCATCCGTCGACAATGCGCAGACATTTTTCGCGCAATTCGACGCAGTTCGCGACAATGGCAAGCAAGATACACACTCGTGCGCCATTCCAGCTGTGGTTGACCCCACCAATAGTGGAGGATTCCGGCAGAACTGGTGGAGTGATCTCCGCAACAAATGCGTCCACCACTTTGTCAAGAAAGTCGGACAACATGTCGCGCAGATGCTTCTCCAGAGCTTGAACAAGGTTTGTTCTGAATTGAAAATCCACGTCAGTATCTGCAGATACTGCCGTAGTTTCTCCACTTTTACGAGCACTGTTGCGGTCGACGACATCCAATACATCCAGTAGTGCTTCACCAACGTTCTTCCAAATACCCTTCCAGCGCTGTAAGACGTCGGTTGCACAAGTGGTGAAGACCGACGGCCGATGCAGTAGAATCTTGGACTCGGAGGATACCCTAGATGTATTTCTGATGACGTCAAACGCTTGTCGAGCCTCAACGATCACGCGCTGTACTTTTGTTCGCGGTCCCGTCATTACCGTTGGAGTGAGAGCGGAAGAGTTTGGGGTTCCAAGGGTGATTTCACTCGAAAATGATGGAAGTACCGTCACGACCGGTTCAAAATACTCAGCAAGCAACCCTGATTGCGCGGCTTGGCATTCTTGCTCCAGATATCCCAGCGTAATGGTGGTTCTGAATTTATCGCAGAAATTCTCGTTGAGTTGCTCAATGTTTGCATTGAGTGTTGCAGCGTTGGGGCACTTTTTAAGACATCGGAATTGACGGAAGGCTTCGTTCAGTAGCTTGAGGCGCAGTGCCGAGGGAGGTGACGCATGACGCTCCAGTAAACCAGTGCACTTGGATAATATACTCCACGCTTGTTGCTGGACGCGCTCGGCCTCGACGGAAGTTATGGCATTACTGGTTGCAGCCGCACTACCTGCTGGAGTCTTGAACAATTCGCAAATAAAGCCCCACAATCCGTTACGAAAGCGAGCTGCGATGGCGACGCATTCTTTCATGACCTCCTCACTGGTAATCGGGCTGGAATCTTCGAATTCTGTCAGCTTGCGCTCCAGGTACTCGAACTGCTTGATGAGGCAGGTAAGTATGGGTTTCTCCACTAGTCCCAGTGCAGTTAACACGTCGATAGCGCGCTTCTAAACCATACAAAATATACAAGAACACATCAATTAGAGACTGTGACGTTGAAATTGACTGGATACCACCGCAACGCACTTGATCTGAGACCGACGCCGACATATCCTCCAGTTTTCGGAGCAGTTCTGCGTTGGCTGTAGCTGCGATTTCATGGCCGGCTGTAACTACACGCTTCAGTGGTGCAGCAAGGTTCGCAATCTTGCCGCTCTGATGTTTCAGCCTCGCGTAGTCCACCGCCAGTGTTTCGTAGTCTTGAATGCGCAGACTGGCCTTCATCTTGCTCGTCAGCTCCAGAATGGGACGTAAACGCGCTAGCACCGCCAGTGTGTGGCGAATACGCCGCTGTTCCCTAGCACGCTGCAGCATCACTGCTAGTGAGGCATCCGTCACACGACTCAGGTTTTGCATGTCCCCCACTAACGCTTCGGTCTCTTGTTGGTGCGCACCAACATCTGCGGCCAATGTGCGCACGGCCTCATGGCAGCTCAGATACTGGTCGAAGTGCGCGCTCACTAGGGCCTTAAGTTGCTCCGTTTTGTCGGACGTGGTCTTGCGCAGCACCTGCAGCTCCGTCTGTAGCTCAGAGAAGCTCGTGCTCTAGTTGGGATTGGCACATTGGTTAGTTTGCATGCGAGACGGAGCAACACAGAGTGTAGACAGCCCCCACCGCGTGTGTGACGGCCAGATATTGCGCCGCATTAAAGAGTGGAGAGGAAAGATCGATCTCGGACTGGTTGCTTCTTGCCACGGTGGAGGCAGTCGCACGCGTCTTGGCTGGAGAATCTGCGCTGGGCGCCATGCTTGGTTAATGCGACGCTTCGATCTTTGTACAGGTTTGTCGTTGTAATTTTTAGTCGTTGACTATTTCAAGTCTTATTTTCGAGGGTATCATAAAAAGTCTTCTTGTTTATTTTAAAAATATGAAACCCCCTTTAAAATAAGACTCAGCGCATTCCATCTTTAAATTTAATTTTTTTGTACTATTAATTAGTTGCCAGATAAACTCTTGCAAAAATATCTTTCCTACTCTGTATTAAAGTCGCAAGTTTGGGCTTAGGGATGCATAAGCTGGCCCAAACTTGCGACTTTAGAAAGCAAACAACTTACATACATATGCATGTAAATATTTAGCTGCTAGAAGATCGTTGTTAATTTCGGTACAGTATCCACGGAACGCGAGAGTTGCATGTCAATGGATCTTTTCATTAGGTTTCGCGTGTGTGTAAACAGAGCCAATCAGACTAAAAATTAATGTCTATAGGATATGAGCGGCGGTGCGGAGCGCTGGAGTTACTGGAAGGCATCGCGAGGAAGGAGAGAAAGCACGTCGATGATCTCTTGTTTGTAGTCAGGAGTCCTGACTACAAACAAGAGACTCAGGAGAGCAACGATTCGTAGCTCTTCATGATCCATTCAGTCACTTCCAGCATTGTTGAACCTGTCCCGATACAGTACACTACAGGTTGCCCATCCTCCTTTTATCGTTTTGAGGAGGGGCTGGGCTGGCTACCGTAGCCGCTACTGTAGTACTCGCCAGCACAGGCATTCAGATGGATGTCGATCATTGCAGAGCGGCTTGCCCGCTGACTCAGCGGCTGAGGCGTGGCAACTTGCAGCAAATACTCGCGAAACTTTGCCTTACGAAGGTGGAGCACTCCCAGCTCCAAGAGCTCCACATCGCGAGCAGCGCAGCCACCTGGGCCTGTCCGTACTCAATCCCAGTGATCATGGTTGGCACGTACCGCGGTTTGCCGCCACGTTTTCGTCGGCACCGGACCGGTTCTGCTTCGCTCGGATGGATTCACCTCATGGCTCAGGCAGACGCGGCTGCCGCCTGCGTTTCCTCACTTGCTCGTTGTCGCCGGGCATCTTGTGTTCAATTGCGGCCATTCGATCGGGCGAGACGCCGGCGGCTGCGGACCAGTAGGCCGACTCCTTGCAACCTGCACTCTTGTACATATCCTAGCACCAAACAAGATGCGTGTCTAGACTCTAAAGCCGATGGATGCCATCAGTAGAGGTTGCAGTTTTGACGCCGCGAAAAAAAAGAAGCAGTAAACCCTCTGGCTTGAGCCGAGCACGCGAAGCAGAAGGACAATGGCGTGCTGCGGCCGATTGTCTTTCGGGTATTAGCAAACGAGGAATACGATAAGGACCATGCACTCCGCCACCACTGTTCTTCATTGCCATTACGTTGGAGTGATGAAGTCGCCTGGAATCACCCCTGCAAGCAAATTGGTTGAAGCGACTTGAGCTGCTCGAACGCACCCTCGACCATAGTCAACTCTAGTCAAAATGCCACGCCACAATTGTCCCAAAACGTTACACGTGACAAAAAAATAGGTCTCTAAAGTCAGGTCATTAATCTACAAGCGGGTCTATATAAGTCCTCGGTATTATGACTCTTAATGGTACGGACTACCATCTCCGGCGCCCCCTCGCTTCCGCTGGTGAGACACTTTTTCAAGCTGCCCAGAAAGCGGCGGAGAGCCGTGCGCGTTTTCCGGCCGCGTGGGCTCCCAGGAACAATGGTGCCATTTACAGTCTTGCGAGGACGAGTAAAACGACGAAGGGCAGGTCGAGGGAAACACGGAGAGTGGGCGG
This sequence comes from Phytophthora nicotianae INRA-310, assembly GCF_000247585.1. Lineage (NCBI taxonomy): Eukaryota > Oomycota > Peronosporomycetes > Peronosporales > Peronosporaceae > Phytophthora > Phytophthora nicotianae. The sequence goes on along the minus strand of NW_008649030.1, from coordinate 459,942 downwards.
CTTCAGTGAACGGAATCGTTCGTTGGCGATAGTTGTAGCGCAGTAGTTAATACACACAGAGAACAGGTGCAGGCCGGATTTGCTTTTGGAGCTTCCAGCACGACCACAGCAACACACACACACAGACTGTCACAGCCTCGAGCCTTCATGACTCAACCCATGGATCACCTCTTGACCCGAAAACCCCAAATTCCTCCCTCTTCTTCCGCATCAACGCCCGCCGCGTCCTCGTCGTCGTCGTCGTCATCGTCGCTGGCGTCTACCGCGTCGAGTAGCGGCAGCCCGTGCTTCGTGTTCGAGTCTCACCCCGAGGACCCCTCCCCCGTGGACGACGACATGGACAGCTGCAAGTTCGAGCTGAAGCTCGGTAGCGAGATGCACATCCCGGTGACCAAGACGGCGGCGGACGTGCGCGCGAGCCCCATGGGCGGAAACGACTACGTGTACGAGAAGCAGGCGCCGTCGTCGATGACGAGCAACAGCAGGTTCCCGACGACGGGCGCGATCGAGGCCAAGATTAAGACTCTGGCCTCTTATTTAAAGTCGGTATCGGCCGGCATTCGACGTCGCAGCATCGCCTTCGACCGCGCACGCCTCACCCAGGCGTACTACCGGAGGTCGGTGCCGACCCCTGCAGCCATGCGCACCAAGCTCAATGTTATTGTATCCAGACATAGCAGTGGAGAGCACCAAACGACGCTCTCTTGGGACGATATTGATGAGGAGGAATGCCTGAGCTTTGGTGATTTGAACGAGGTAATGACCGCCACCCCTACATCCAGGAAACGTGGCCACCCGAGCGAGATCTTCTGCGAAGCTGAAATCCGTCAAATCTGCATTCGCTGCGAGGTTCTGGACCAATACATTGACCAGGTTGTTCACATCATCAAGTCGTCGTTCGGTACACCAGAGCTGGACGTGATTGCTCTGGAAAAGTTCATGCCAGGCAACGTCGTCGTGTTCGTGGGCACTCTGATCTTCGAGAGCATCGACTGTGGAGAGGAATACGTGGATCTCAGCGTTCTGCCAAGCTTTTTGCGGCATATCCAGGAACGCTACGACGGCAACATGCCGTTCCACAATGCAACCCACGCCGCAGACGTGATGCACACGCTCTTTATGCTGCTGTGGAACTCGAGTCTTGGGGAGAAGATTTCCCACCACAACCAGGTCGGTGCTCTCCTAGCGGCGGTGATGCATGACGTGGAACACGTTGGCTTGACCAACGATTTTCTAATTAAGACCAGCCACCCCATCGCGCTGAAATACCCCTCCAAGGCTCCGATGGAGTCCAAGCACATGGATTTGGCCTTAAAGGCAGTGGTGGACCCCAAGTTTGACATCCTATCCAAGATGACTTTGGTCCACAAGGAGCAAGTACTCGAGGTTGTACGCGAGACGATTTCGGCGACAGCTCTTATTTATCAGCCTGAGCTGCTCGCTGAGATCAATAGCACGACGCCCGAGGAGTGGAAGATGCTCGAGGAGGACGCGGTATTGCCGCAGAGTCTGCAGGTTCGCGCTCTGCGTATTGCCATGCACGTGAGCGACATCAGCCAGACAATGAAGCCGTTCGCGAACCACCAGAAGTGGGTATTCCGCCTCAACGACGAGCACTACAAACAGGGCGAGCTGGACGCCCGCGAGCACCGAGGGGTAAGCCCATCGTTTTGCTTCCGCGACCAGTGGACGTATGAGGGTTTCCTGTGCAGCCAGGTGTGCTTCCTGAGGAAGATGGCACTGCCAGCCGTGGTGACACTCAACAACATCCCATGGCTGGACGTGAATGAGCTCGTGAACGGGATCGAGAAGAACATCGCCGAGTGGGAGCAGCAGGCTGCCTCCTCCCACTAGCATGTATTATCGGATATGTTTGCATGTTGGAGTATGAAGGCGTTTGTTGTAGAACTATTGCACATTGCAGAATAAAATTGAACGCTACACTTCCACAACCACCTGCATTTTGCTCCGTTTGCCACTCTTGATGAGGAAGCGCGTGAATTCATGGAGAGCGTTTCCTTCCGTCAACGTAAAGTCCTCCATCGAAGTTGCCTTGAACGTTTCGATGGCGAATTCAACGACCGACGATTTTCTCACAGCCGGAAGTCAGTCTGTGTCCAGTGCAGCTGCTTTGAGACATGCTCCCGGCTGAGCTTGTTGCTTGCCTCTCGCTTTGCTCGTTCACACCAAAAAAGGCAACTTGCCCATGCACGTGTAGCCATCTTGCCCGCAAGCTACAGACACCAGAATTGTGTGGCTTACATACTTCACAATCCATACACAATATGACACGATACTCATCGAGCTCACAATCGCGTGTTGCTTGCTCAATCACCAAATCAACCGGCACCCACAACTTCGACCTCCCTGATCGCAATGCTCGCTCACCGCTTGACCAAGCTCACCCGCTGCGTAGCTGCCCCGGTACGTGCATCCACAATACCTGCCCGTGTGTTTCGTAGCTCTTGCCGTCTTTGCATTGCTCTGTTGGCACATGAGAGAGCTAGTGGTTGTTTTGAATATGACAGAACACCATCGAACTAACTCGTCGTCGTGGCGCTTTCTCGTTCAGCATCACGGACGCGCTCTCTCTGTGTTAGACCGCTTCACATCCTCGCAGCCCGAGACTGCGAGCGACATCTGGTGCTCTGTGGGTGCTGTGTGTTTTGACGTCGACAGCACGGTGTGCGAGGACGAGGGCATTGACGTGCTGGCTGAGCACTGCGGTGCTGGCCAAGCTGTCAAGGAGTGGACCACCAAGTACGTTAGTAAGGATGCAATAACATTCAAGTGATAGTACTCACTCTTTTTGTATGCTGCAGGGCCATGAACGGAAACGTCAAGTTCGAAGACGCGCTTGCTGCCCGGTTGGACATTATTAAACCGTCAAGGCAAGACATCCAGGACTGCTTGAAGCAGCACCCGCCTAAGTTCACACCAGGTATAAGATGCGAAGAATTAGGTGGCCTATCCGTGAAGCTGACGACTGTATTGGTTCGAATTGACTAAGGTATCAAGAAGCTCATGGCGACTCTGCAGGACAAGGGCATTGCCGTGTTCCTCGTGTCGGGTGGTTTTCGCCTTATGATTGAACCTGTTGCTGAGGAAGTTGGCATTCCTCTGTCCAGCATTTACGCCAACACCATCTTCTTCGATGACGATGGCAACTACAGCGGGTTTGATGATGCTGAGCTCACGTCACGCGACGGTGGCAAGGCCAAGGCCATTGAAGTGTACGTTACCGTCTAAACTACCTGCAATCTATTCCCTATCGCTGACGTTGTGCAATGTCTACCACCTCCAGTATTAAGCGGATTCACGGCTTCGAGAAGATCGCAATGGTTGGCGACGGTGTCACGGACCTCCAAGCCCGTCCGCCTGCCGACCTGTTCGTCGGCTTCGGAGGCATCGTCACCCGTGACGTCGTAAAAGAGGGCGCTGACCTTTTCGTTACGGACTTCAGCCACCTCACCAAGTTGCTGCAGTAGACAGATGAGGCTGGACTGAATTGGTGCAACAAGGTCCTGTTATAGCCAACCAGCACGGGCATTTGTTGCATGCAATTCAAGACTGTAAACATGAACAAGTTCCGCATTGTGTGCGCTGTTTGTGCAGTCAAAAAAGCAAACGCCTTTGTTTGTCTAAAAGCTAGTCATGGTGTATACATTAGTCTTCCATCTCATTGTCCCCGGCGTCCTCCGTGTTGCTCTTCTTGAGGTCGGCGGGCGTTTTGCGCAGCGCCTTCACCCGGCGGCTCTGCATCGAGTAAATATCCTGGTGATCCATGTGAATACGGCCCAGTTTGTCGCCCGTGAGCTCGTCGCGAGAGATGTTCTTAATCTTCTTGGGTGCCAGACCCTTGGGCTTCTTGGTAGCGACCTTCATCAAGTCAGCCGACGCGAACTTATTGCGACGGAACTCCAGATCGAAGCGCGGGCCCATCTCGTCCAGTTCCACGCGAGGGTGGGACTCGTCGCCCTTCTTAAAGTCGACCGAGTACGAGCGGAAGAAGACCTTCTCCTTCCAAGCCGTGCACACAATAACGTGGTCCAGACCCTTGACGTTTACGCTCTGCACAATAGTGCCACGAAACGTGTCCAACAGGATGTTTTTGAGCTTCATGAAGGCCTCAACGCTCTCCCATTGGTCTCCAGTAAACACAAAGCTGGGCTTGGAGCCCGGAGCTTTCTTGCTCTTGCATTTGAAAGCACTGATGGACTTAAAGTTGGAGAACCCGAACTCCATGACGTCCAGGATGTGGCCGTCGAAGGTTCGACCGAACACGAGATTGTTCGGACGCTTCTTAGTGCTGCTGCCAATGAGGAAAAGACTGGCGTCGTTCTTCTGTGTAAGGAACTCCACCTTGTTCTCGTCATCGAAGACGTGAATGTCGTTCTTCTTGCCCATAAACTTGGCAAATGGAGCCTTGATCATGCGCAAGTCGCGCAGCAGTTCATTCACCTCCTCGCTGGTCTTGTTGCCACGCATCACTAGCAGATTCTTGGTGTTTTCTACGAGCTTAGGCTCCTTAGCCTTGATGGCACGCTGCACATGAGCCTTGACACGCTTGGGCTTGGCCACACTCGTCACCTTACGGCTCTGCTTAGCCGCCTGCTTTGACACCTTCTTGTTGGCACGCAGCGCCTGCTTACCTGCCGTGTTCTTGATGATCTTGCCGCCGCCTGCCATTGCTACCTGCCCTGCACCTGACGTCGACTGGTTATGCTGTGTGGGTCAATTGTCCAGCAGCCATTCCAGGATGTGATTGGTCACTTTTGATTGGTGGTGGCGCTGAATAGTTATTAACTGAAATGAAACATACTTGTTTCAGTTAAGAAAACGGTTTAATGCTCTTTCGTCATTTTGCGATTTTGCTTGGAGCAAGCCGACAACTTCATGGCATACTGCATTGATAGCATTCTTTATGTGCTTAGGAATTTTGCTTTCAATTACTTTGTTTTCACAGAGTCACTTCTTTCCAGGTTTAGAAGACAGCACTTCCGAAATATGGTTAACATAGTTCCGAAATATGGTTAACATAGTTCAGAAGCAAATTTACTCACGATCAACTAGCTCCGATGATGTGGTAAAAGTGGTAAACGTCCGAGGAAAACAAAAGCGAAAGACGAAATATATCGTGGCCTAAAGGATTAACCTCCACAGCATAGTGCTACGTGGTAACTATGTAGTATGCTCGTATGTGTAGCAACATTTATTTTTTTATTCCAACCTTTTTTTTTTAAGAGAAGCACATGACACAGAACCACTTGGCAACATCGCATCTGCTTTTCTTTCCAGGATCTTCACCCACATCAATTGCAACTGTTTTCTTTCTTTACTACAACTGTATCTAGCGCTCCAGTGCCAACAGTATTTAGTGCTGTCACTGCTCACATTTTGGATGCTAGCGTCAAAGAAGGCGCCCAAAAGTCTCTTTTACGGCTTCGAAGCTGGAAGGGGTGTCACGTTTAAATTCCATCAGTAACTGCTGGATTTTATTTTAACCGTTATCACGACTTCCCTCCCCTTTTGATACGCTATTTCACCAACGAGGGAACAAATCAACCAGCAAGACAAGCAAAGAGAGCAGTACGATGGCGAAGAATTTGGGCTTCGCGCGCGGCGGCACCAGCTCCTGGGCCGATGACGATGACGTGGACTTCCAGCCTTTGCCCGCGACCCCCAAGATCGCTCCGTAAGTCTCTCCGCTCCTTGCATTAACACGCATCACTAACACGATAGCTTGCTGTCGACAGGACGGAGGCGCCACAGCCCATCGAAGAGGAGGAAATCCAACACCACGAGCAGCAGCGCGATGGTAAAAGCTTTGCCAGTGATTGCATCACCACCGCCAGGGATTGACATGCACTCTTTCCAAAAAAACTAGCGCCCCGAGGATACAACGACCGCTACGACGACCGTCGCGGTGGCCGTCGAGGAGGCCACGAAGAGCGCCGTGGAGGCTACGAAGAGCGTCGTCGCGATTCCCGCGACGAACGTCCGAAGAATCCCGTGCCGGACGTCGGTCCATGGAAGGTTAGACTAGTTTCGCTGCCTTGGATGTGGGTTGATGACAAAACTGACAATTATCGCCGTAATTTTGCAGCTTTTTGTGGGCAACTTGTCGTTCCGTCTGACGGAGGACGATCTGGCAGACTTTATTGGTCCACAGGGTATCAGGGACATCCGTTTTCCACGTGACCACGACAATCGTCTTAAAGGTTTCGCCTATGTGGAATTCGATGAGAGGGAGCAACTCGTGAGGGCGCTCGACCTGGATGGCCAAAAACTGGATGGTCGTCATGTCAAGATGGATGTGGCTCTAGATCGCGAGCGCAAACCACGTGACAATGGCTGGTATGACAAGCGCAGCGATCGCTCTAACGACCGTCGGTGAGTGTTTTTTGTGGGCATTATGTTGCTGTAATGATTACTGAATGGTGATCTACGATATAGTGAGAGGACTGAAGCTCCTCGGGAACGTCAGCGTCTGACTCTATTGCCTCGCTCTACTTCCTCTGAAAAGAAGAAGTCGGATGCTCACAAGCCCAGCATTTTCGGAGATGCCAAGCCCCGCGATGAGAGTGCTTATCTGGAGCGTAAGAAGGCGCTTGATCTTGAACGCAAGGCGAAGGCTAAGGAAGAGAAAGAGGCCAAGGCCAAGGCTAAGGCTGACGTGGAAGCCAAGGCGCTGGCTCGCAAGAACAGTCACGACGAAGGCCGTGGTGGTCGTGGACGCGGACGTGGCGACCGTCGTCCGACTGAAGGTGGTCGTGGTCGTGGAAAGGAGAATACTCCGGCACGGAAGTCGGATCCCCGTCCGAAGCGTACGGAGCCTCCTACGACCAAGATCTCGGCTCCGGCTCCTGCCAAGACGGCCAATGTGTTTGACCTCCTGAACGATTCGGACTCGGATTCGGATTAGAGTTTTGGGATTGCGGAACGTTGGTCTCCCTTTTGTGCTGATGCAGGGGCATGCTCTACATCTAGTCGGCTGCAGGTAGTCAATAGTCAAGCGAAACTAAAAGTTCTCGCTACGTCGCATCAGTTTTCTCGATCGCTGCGTATAACTTAGTGTCCTTCTGTCGACTTTTAGTTAATGCAAGACACTATAGTTCAACCAACAACTGTCTCTATTAGAGCATGAACTCCTGGTACATTTGGTTGTCCGTTTCCTCGTGGAAAACGTAAGCCAATTGGTTCAGGAACGTCTGGAAGCGTTCATGGTCTTCTTCAGGCACCTGGAAACCCACTAGTACTCGACCGACATCAGCGCCGTGGTTACGGTAGTGGAATAGACTGATGTTCCACGAGCTCTGCAGCGCCTCCAAGAACGTGGCCAGAGCGCGTGGACGGTCTGGGAACTCGAAGCGATACAGGAGTTCGTTTTGTACGTCACCACGTGCTCGACCGCCAGCCAAGTATCGTGTATGCACCTTGGCCAGCTCATTATCCGACAGATCGAGCACCTGGTAGGCACCACCACGTGCGAAACCTAACGGAGACTCCTCCTCTTGCAGTTCACGAATAGCAGCCGCTGCGTGGTCGGCACTGGGTGAGTGGAAGGACAGATGAATGCGAGCCTTCTGAGCGTTAGCGTACCGGTAGCTGAACTCGGTGATACGAACACCCACGGCGTCTAGTCGACGGTTAAGGCGCAAGAAGGCGCCCGGATTTTCATCAATCTCCACTGCAAGTAGTCTTTCGTGAGAATCAGCACGCTCGGACACGAAACGGAGTCGAGCGAAGTCGATATTGGCACCAGAAGTCACAGCGACAAATTGACAGCCCGAAAGTCCGCGTGTCTTGGCGTATTGCGTCATGCCGGCAATGGACAACACGCCTGCCGGCTCGAGAATCGCACGAGTGTCATTAAAACCAGCCTTAATAGCAGCACAGATCTCGTCCGTCGACACGGTCACCATCTCGTCCACATATTGTTGGCACACACGGAACGTCTCGGACCCCACTTTCTTCACTGCTGCACCATCTGCAAATAGTCCGACATGTTCCAGCTCAACGACTTTGCCAGCTTGGAGCGACGCCGTCATTCCAGCGGCATCAGCTGCCTCGACACCAATCACCTTGACACTCGGACGGATCTGCTTGACCCAGGCTGCAATACCGGCGAGCATACCGCCTCCGCCAGAGGCAACAAAGATAGCGTCCAGTTTCTCTCCAGATCCGCTGGTTTGCTGCAAGATTTCCATGCCGATGGTACCCTGACCAGCGATGACGTACGGGTCGTCGAACGGAAGGATCATCGTGAGCTTCTCCTCCACCACCAGTCTGCGGGCCTCGGCAGCAGCGTCGTCGAACGTTTTGCCATGCAGTACAATGTCTACGAACTCGCCGCCATGGTGGCGCACAGCGTTCACTTTGATATCGGGTGTGGCCAGTGGCATGACAATCTTGGCGCGGACTCCGAGCTTGCGGGCTGAGAGCGCAACACCCTGCGCATGGTTACCGGCCGAGCAGCACACACAACCGGCAGCCTTCTCCTCTTCCGATAGACTGGCCATTTTGTTGTAGGCGCCGCGGATTTTGAAGCTGAAAACGGGCTGCAAGTCCTCACGTTTGAGCAACACCCGGTTCTGGAGCTCATGGGACAACGCTGGCGCCTCCTGCAGTGGAGTCTGCTCCGCCACGTCGTACGCACGAGACTCGAGGATCATGCGCCGGTAGTTGGGTGGTGACTGTGTTGACAGTCGGCGCACAGCGGCACTCACACGCGAGAGAGTCGAGCGGCGCAGCATGGTGAAGCGACTCTAGGATTTAGCGAATGACACATGAGCCGATTGTGGCCTGTCGAAGTGTTTGCGCATTTGACAAAAAAAATAAACCGCGTTATTTTTCTTGTGGAGTGAAAGTGGTCTAGAATTTAGTACGGTCTAGAGCTTAGTACGGTCTAGAACTTAGTTATGATACTTGCTGCTAGTTCTAAAATTTAGTTGAAGCGGTTGCTGTACTGTAGTTCTAGTTCTAGCACCTAGCGATGCGCAGCTGTCGGGGAGGAGTTCGATGTCGACGCCGTCCAGCAAGATAGCTGGCCGTCTTGTGTCCCCGTGAAGAGCTTACGCTTGTCTGGAGTGACGCAGATAGCAGTGATGGCGCTGCTCGGTGTCACCTTGTGGCGACCTTGGAGCTCAATGACCCATTCGTCCTTACGTCGTTGTTGAGGCTGCTCACTCTGATCCCGACCACCGGATTGCGAGTACGCCCAAACGCATAGAGTGCCGTCAGCATGGCCAGTCACGACGTGTTTCTCAGCGCTCCATTCGCACGCTTCACCGCGGTTCACTGCCATTGAGGTGATGGCGACCGGAGAGAGTGCAGAAGGGTCCTGAAACACGACGACGGTGTCATCCAAACGCACACGGAGAACCCCATTAATGTTGTACACTCCGAACGTTGATCCAGCAGCCACGACAATGTCGCCAGTCACCTCGTTAATGCATATCGTGGTGATGCTATGCACCCGACCGCTGTCTTGACCGCTTATCGGTGGGAGCTGGCGGATGAATCGACGGCGATTCAAGTCCCAAAGCACAGCGACACCACCAGCACAGCCACTCACGAGGACACTGTACGCTCGACTTGCTTGCAGCGCGGTTATTTGATGCTGGTGCGTTGGTGTAGCTACTGACCCCATCAGTGTGAGCGATCGCGTGCTGGATGGTCCCATTGTGGTGTAAGTACGACGCCTGTGAGGTGCACTCAACGCCGACGCAGCCGCCAGCGAACTCGCTACTGCTGCAGCCGAGGACGATGTCGCCGACGCCGAAGAAGAACCCGAGGCGGCAGCTAGAGACGCAGCTAGAGAGCGACGTGTCGAGTTGAATCGCCACACGCGCATCACAGGCAAACCCGGACTACTTGTGATGACAATTCGACCGTCAGTGGTAATAGTTGCGACGTCAATCTCCACATCCAGTTCCAAACATGCAACCACCTTGGACTCGCTACCATGACCACCGATCTCTGAGGATCCAGTAGAAACAACCTTTACCGATCGATCGTGGAACCCCCACGCAAGATACTCGTTATTTCGTGGAGGGATCAACAGACACTTGGGGCCAACAGCAACCACCTTTTCTTCTCGCGCAACTCCGCCACTTGTCCACGCAATGTGGTGTATGCTGGTATTGCTACAAGAAGCCGAGTTCTGCTGTCCACGTCGGTAGAAAGCCAGAAGTGGATTAACAGGGACCTGTCGTCGTGGGTCCTGCTGTAACATTGCTGAGGTCTCGAGAGCTGGCGAAAAAGTTGTTTCTGTCGTGCCTACGAACGTACCGCTGAGTACCGGGCCGCTAGACAGCATAGTCTGCATCCGCGAGATGATTTCTCCTCCTTCCAGAAAAGAACTTGCAAGCGCGGCTCGGGTAGTCACGGGAGAAGTAGCCACTCTCCTGCCATCTCCGCTGTCGCCTTGAGCGTTACTGGCACCAGAAGACGGTCCTAACGAACCTCCGAAGAGCGAACTATTCGTTGCAGTATTGCTGCTCGCTGACGCAGAGACTGCGCGGACTGGATGCGGAGTCCGGAACAGTTGTGATGGAGTTTGTCCAAACTCTGTGATTTGATCCAGGATGGCGCGCTTGGTTGACGCGTCCGTGATAGCATCCAAGTCCACTGATCCTTCATACGTGAGATGGTAAAAGATGTTGCAAGCTTCCACTGCCGCTGGCCCTTGCTGCTTGTATCCAAAAATCAAATCGATCCAATGATGTAAGTTCGCTGATACGTACGGACTCTCGAGTGCTGCTCGGTTCAACCGCACGAACTCGGTAGGTGATCCGTTGGCCCAGGGTGGAAGTTCCACGTCTCCTACGACGACTCCAGTCTGGCTAGTGCCGAAAACGCATTTGTTGACATTTTCTAGGAACTCTGGCAAGTAGAAGAACTCGGGGATGAGTTCTTTCACGTCCTGGGTGCCATTTTGAGCACCTTCAAAACCGGCAGCACTCTTCCAGGCGCCGACAACACTCGTGAACAACCTGTCAGCGTGGTCAAATTTCCCGCCGTGAAGGCGGCGAAAGTGTGAAGTAAAAGGCTCCAGGCGCATCAAGTAGTGCAGCGTAATAGCAGCTGATGAGTAGTGCGTACCATAGTGGAATGGGCGCGAACTGAGCGGGTGATCATCTGCATCATCGTCAGCAGCTCCAAGAGATTCCAGCAAGCCATCGTAGCGCGCTCGAAACTCCTCTTCGCGTTGAAGTGCACCCATGGGCTTGCATAAATCTCGATAGGCATTTGGATCGCTGAGATCCAATATCTCGGACTCGTAGTCAGCCAAGACCCACGGAAAGACGGGGTACTGCGTGAGGTCATTGTACGATCTTCCTGCCAGCGTGTTGAGGTGCATGAGGTACGCGAAGTTGGAAATATCACCTTGAACCCAGCGCTCTGTCATACTGTTGCGCAGCAGTTTGCGCAACTGTGAATACAAATCGCCCCCTCCTGACACGCCATCGAGACCACTGGCTGCTCCCTGGACATTAGGACACTTGGCCAAGAGTGCATGAAACACGAGCTCACGTTGTTCCAGTGACTCTAGCGTAACCTGTAGTAAAGCAGTAACAAAGTGAATTCTTGGAGAATATCAAAAAAAAAAAAAAAAGGAAAAACGTACCAAATAGTTTCTGCCATCGTTTGCAAAAAACTCGAGCGCAACGTGACGGAGCTGGTATCTTCGCTTGTGAAGCTCCTTAATGTCTTCGTACGCCCAAAACCGGCACTGATGGGTATCCCTGGATCTCGAGACAGGTTGCGAGTGGTGCGGAGACTCGAGGACACGCCAGCTTAGACGACGTTCCAGCAACGTTGTGGAACCTTGAGGAACCTCCGTCACTCGAACTTGGGAGTTGTGCTCGCTTCCATTATCAGTGTGAGAAGAAGTGAAAGGCTGACTCTGTCGCTGGTAATTGTCGACGATATACACGTGATCATTGCATAGCAAAAAGACGCCAGGACACGAATCCATGCCGTCAATTCGCAAACAGTCGTAAATGTCAGCGATTTCGTCCCCCGGCATCAATAGCGGCCGGAGTTTCTCATCAACCACATCTTCCATAACCACACCGCCAGCGTTGGCTGCACTTTCAGCAGTCGAACTCTCGACCCCGCCGACATCACCTGCCTTTTCCTCTTCATTGTCGGCACTGGCATCATGTTCGACGATACTGTCGTGACCAGCAGATAGTCGGTTAAAGCGAAAACTCTGAGATGGGCGTCTCTCATTCTTCACGTATTTGTTGAACAAGGCTTCAAAGGAGCCCTTGCGCAACCGCTCCCTGGAGCTTAACACAGCAGACGATGATGCACTGGTCGCAAATGGTCTCTTCGCGGCTGGATGCCGGGGTTTTCCCACCTCACTTTCATCGGATCGCTGCCGCGTGGAGAGATGCGCAGCTGTACCGCTGGGAGACTTTTCCCGAGAAATGGTAGCGCTTAGATTGACATCAGACTCTGAATAGCGTCGCTGAAGTCGCCCAGATCCGTGAAAATCCCCGTTTGGTGCTAGAGCAGAAATTCTTGGCTTCATTTTATTGCTGGTTTCACACAAACGCGCTGGAGATGATTGCTGGCCACGAAAACGCGGAAACTCGAGAGTCTGAGCCATTCGGGTAAGCCGTTTACGCATTCGATACGGACCTTCCGTAAAGTCCAATCGCCAGCAATAATGTTGAGGAGATGACGCTTTAATGTCATACCTGGTTCGATTTACAATCTCCACCATCAACAGGGGATTATCCGACGCGTTTACCCCAACCTTTTGCTCTTTAGCTTTTCCATCAGCAAGAGCATCTCGCTGGAAATCAAGGTGCAGGCGTCCCCATTGGCGAGCAACAAATTTCTGTCTGTCCACTCGGTCTTGTTTCCACTTAAGCTGACGGCGGAATTCATGCTGCTGTGATCGCAGAAGAGACTCGACGTAGGCATTCTCCATCGATACAAACCAATCGCACCGTGCTTCAAACTGCTTTTCGTACTTGATTTTCCGGTGATTGGCTTTCTTGTGATACGCTGCCCATGTTTCATGCACACTTTCCTTGGTTTCCACCACAAAGTTAATGTAGATACGATCCAGAATGTTCTCTAACTCTTTCAATGGAGGCCCAACAAGCTCCAGCCACTTCGAAAACTTGGCGAACGATGACGATTGCACTATTTGTCTCCCTTCAGGAGTGTCTGCACATTCAAGAAGTACGTCAAACCCGTTCTTCATCAAATTTACCGAATATGGCGGCGCCCCACTCTTTCGAATTTCGACAGTTAGTAGATCATCAACAAAAGTCCGTTGAAAAACCATGAGATCGATCCAAAGATGTGCAGCCGCTTCTTGGAGCGGGCGGATATTCGAGTCACTCAACAGTTGCAGCAGATATCGGCACAAGCAGCCCAGAAATCGTTTGTCGTGGGTATTTTGTGAGCCGAACACGGTTTCACGATGTGAATGGATCTGCTGTAACATAGCTTCCAGCTCTTCATCACCAACCTCAGCACCACGACCGTGTATGACGTGTAGAATGACAGCATTTAAGGCTGTAAACAGCTCGAATAGTAGATTTTCGAGCTCTGCAGAGCGAGTCATTCGATCCATAAGTTGTCGAAATGGCTTCCGTTTCTTCCCTTTGCCTAGTTTCTCCGAGAGCAAGCCACCAAACGATGAAGACGTTGATAATACCGACAATCCACCTCCACTTGTTCCACATGTACCGATATTTGCATCTGCCAATACAAACAAAACCATTTCTAATAACCGAGACGGACCACCAACGAAATGAGCTCGCCCACAGCAAGCAAAGGCGGCTGGGCATCCGTCTCCGTGCTGCGGTCGCTGCCAGCTGTGCATTTTCCCAACAACAAACTTCACAAATTCCCGCACGTTCGCCCCAAAGTGTTTGTGCTTGGCCAAGATATCGTCATCGTCAAATTTCGCGCGGATGTGGTCAAGAAGTCCCATTACCACAAGGCTCTGGAAGCGTAAAACGAGTCCACTGTGTAGCGGCGGAAGGACAACTGCTGAGTTTGCAGTGCCATCGACATACTCTTCGACAAAGTCGCTGCCGTTCGGAGCATCAAGCAGAAGTTTCATCAATTGCGCGATTAGCAGTCGTAGACCGCTTGCCGAAACGGAATGATGTAAGAACGGATCACTTCCATTCGAGTCCGCTGCTGCTGCTTCTTCTGCCAACTCTGCCCGAGCTACGGCGATATTGTACTCGGTCAGAGCAATTTGCTTGTCCTCCAATACTTTCGTTACTTGCCCTTGAGAGTGTGGGTACTGATCAATTAAGTAAGCTCTCGCAGCAGCGCAAATCAAACGAGTCAGTTCCTCCATGAACTCCTGTCGCATTTTCTCAGTCCCCGAAACAACGAAACTGTGCAGACTTGGCATATTTTCAAAGATATGATGAAGAAAGTCGAGAACTTCCACCTGGTGAATGTCGTTGAGCTCGGTCGAGGCGCTTGTTACAGCAGATTGCGGTCCTGCGCTTTTCTGATCGGGTTCTCCATCGACATCGACAATTGAAACCATCAACATATCTCCTGCGGTACTCATCATTGCTACTGGGTCATTGAAATGACGGCGAAGTAACACCATAATGACATTCAAAATGCTGAAATTCACGACGCGATCCCGTTGAATGTTGACTTCAAAATCCTTTCTGAGATAGTCGATTTCAAGCCGTATTTCAGTAGGCACGCCGTCAATAGGAGTCCCTAAGAGTGCCCCGAACAGAGTATACCACATCTTTTGGAACGGAAACGGCACCAGTATTTGATCCACAGCGGCTGTAGCGAATGCAATGTGGTTGCATGGCAAACCCTGAGCTAGCAACCGGTAGTAGCCCTCTTTCTTGAACACATTTTCGTACCGTGAGTTTCCCAGCAACGTACATAGCAACCGTAGAGCCGCAATTATTGTTGACGGGGGAATACAAAGTGAAAACTCAGTTTCTTCGCCGGGGAACAGAAAATACTCAATCCACCGCATCCCCAAATACTTGCGAAAGCCCGTAAGACGAGAAGCAGTTGGTAATTGCATTCGCGCAGCCCCACCCGCTGAATTGCTTGATGGAGCCATGGCTTTCAACGCTCCAACAGAATTCATTTCTGAGGTCCCATTATCAAGGTCTTCTCCATTTTCTCTGTTCTCCTTGATATCAAGCTTGTGCACTGCTTTGACCAGTGCATCCAACAACAGTTCCTGGATTTTAGCTTGGTGTGAGATCAGCCGCGCATTTGCCACTTTTGTTGGTCCCGGTTTTTCCTCTGAGTCTTTCGTGTCACTCCAAGAGTCCATTCTTTGAGATCCCCGAGGACTCAGGCACAATCGACCAGTAGGACTCGCTAGCGTGTGCATTTTGAACTGTCCAGTGTTTCTTTCAGTGACATCAAACTTTTCGTCATCGCTCATTGTGGCTAACACCACTTCCGCAGAGATTTCATCATCGACAACTTCACTCCGATAGCGACCAAAGCGTGGAGACAGCGTAGCTGCAAGAAAGCTGGTAACATCTGAAAAGTTTGATTCCACAATTGAATCACGGCTTGGGCTCGTCAAGCACACCAATATCACATCCACAACCACTCTAGAAACACCGTCCGTGACGGTCGGGTCCATTAGCACGTACAATAATTGCCGAATAAAGCTCATCGACTGCAACTGTGCTCGGTTCCGCTCACGAATCGCCTCATCAGCAGCAGCCAAGCATGCGTACAGCGTCGAAAAAAGTAACTTTGCTGTATCCGCGCCCGGCAATTTTTGCCAGAGTGAGTAGTCCAAAATAAAATACTGGAGAGCTTGCACATTCCTGATAGCACTATCTCGTGAATGATGTGCCTCTATCCCCGATTGCCGCACAGGTGCGTCGAGTTCAAAGTCCACCCCAACGATACGGAAAAGTGTTTGCAAGCATGTCGCGCTTAAAAGCGATGCCTTTTGATGCAGTAAATAATTCACAACACCGTATCCATGATCGTTCTCCATCGCTGCGAGGTTACGAAAATTACTCTGCATACACAAGCGCAATAGATCGAGAGCCAACTCCACCTCCTCTTTTGTAGAAGCCTCATCAAGCAACCCATACGCTATTTGACACCCAGAGGTGCGGATGTCGAACATGGCATCTGCCATTGTAGCAGCTTCACACAACGTGGTTCCTCCCATTAGATGCCCACTTGGTCGTCCATCAAGCTTACTACTGGGAACCATCGATAGCTCTTTAGCAACGCCATTTCGTGCTGAGTATGTAACCACAATACGCTCAGACGGAATGGGGATATGGATCAATGGTGCTGCACTAGGAATGCGAGCGAAAACGTTGGAGCTGGATTTGATGTCCTGAACGATTGCTGCGGCTGTACTGGATGCTGCTGAAGCAAGCGACAGACTCCGACGAAGCAGTTTATTACGGCCGCCACGTTCAACATCGACAGAATCGATTAATGATCGGACAGGGTCCCACATGTATGAATCAAGCATCACCATGTTTGGTATGCTCAGGTGGTCAAACGTGACTCCGATTTCGTTACTTCCAGTAGCACCAAAGAACAATCGGTCATAAGACGGCCCCGCTGCAAATACTGCATTCACTACAGGTGGCGAGACTGGCAGGTCCAACAGATAAAATGGACCCAGCATCCATTTCGCACTGGAACAGCGGCGAGCCTGGGATGGTACACCTAGCAAACCACTAAGCGGTTGGCTCCCAGTAATACCGGAAGGGTACGATATCTTCACGTTCTCTTGCAGAATTCCATTTAGGTAGCAAGAAACCATACTGGACTGGAAACGTTGCCTTGCATGAGTGAAAACCACGTGATACCACTGTCCTGTCGTAATTGGGGTATGTGAAAACTGGTAAGCAGACGCACGGTTGGAGCTCGTCCGCATATAGAGCTTTCCCCCTTTGAGAAACGCCTCACTGACTGACTTTCCATCACTTGATCGAAATCTGAAGATATAGAACATCGGTGGGTTACAAACCACACACTCACCGCCACTGTTTAGCAGAGCCTCTATGCAGCCTCGACATGCTCGATGAGAACACTTCAGCACGCACTCATCTTGTATCTTGTTTCGACAGTGAATACACGTGTTAGACATAAAGCACTCGCGATAGAGTTTTTCACGATCATCCTTGCGATCCAATGAGTCCACTCGAAACCATGCCATCACTGAGTATCCGTCTGGAGGAGGCCACACCTTGGAGCTGTGGGCAAATGTCGACAGGGACGGCGTAGTGGTTGCAGGTTCAATCGAAGAACTGGACCGAGCATTCACATCCGGTATTTGTAGACAGCCATATCCATCTTTTGATACATCAAACTCAATTCCAGGAGCACCCTTGGCACGCTCAAACGTTGCCGAAGTCATTTTTACCAGCAACCGCATCAACGTTGGAACAGGGGAAGCGAATATCTCCGTTGATAGCACGGAGGCGTGAGAATCGCTTGGAGTTATCGACCGCGCACGAGATGAGCGGTCCGCCTTCTTTGACTTTTTCGAATTTCGTGGCCGCTCATGGCACAAAGACAGCATCATTTTAATCCAGTAGTCAGCAGCCGTTAGAGAAACGCCGGCTAGTGCAACATTCTTCACAAGGGAAGTAGCGGTCACGTGAAAAGCATTGTTTTCCCAAAGAAGCGCCTGCGAAAGATTATCCTCCCTGGATCGGTGTGAATCTTTAGCGCTGTGGGAAACTGTAGTAAATGATCTCAATAGGACTTCCAACACATTAGCCGACGCCAAGCGATGAGAGTTACCGGGGCTAAAGCAACGAATAAACGATTACCGCAGTTATTCACTGGAAATGAACCAACAAGCATATCCCTACTGTGAGGTGCTACGTACCTCGTTGAAATACGTAGAAAAGTGCCCAGCAATTGATGCGTAACACTAGTACCGATACGCTCTGCCCACAGTACCAGTAGCTGAATCCCAATACCAAATAACTGGGGATAGCGCAGCCTAATAGGGTTATCCTCTTCCTTCTTTTGCATGTCTATCGAGGGATAGCTCCCACGAAGATATACCATGTCATAATCATCCACGGAAAAGCCAATACAATACCACAAGCAAGACTGGATGAGTGGCCTCGCCCCTGGTATTTCACTGCCATTGACCGCTTGAGCAACAGGTTTTGAATCTATAAATCTCGCCAGTAAGTTGGATATTAAATCGCCAAAGGTTCCAAACGCGATAAAGCTAGAAGCATAATGTCACAAGTTAGCAACGATAAAACATAGAAAAGTACGAGAATAAACCCAGTTGCTTTCGTACCTGCACATTTGTTGCTCTGCTTCGGCATTCGTAGCGACAATAGAATAAATGGACTGGAGCGACATCATCACAACAGAGTATGAAACAGCAGCATCATTGCTACTTGTAGGAGTACCGTTTAACTCCCACTTCTTCGTCACGGCGCACAAGACTCCCAATAGCGATACAATGATATCACAGTCCAGCAAAGCTCCAATAATTCGCTCTTTCATCGATGTCTCCTCGATACAAGCTCCATCGTGATCACCAAGTTTTGTCATGGCTGTCGTAGATGCTGATTTAGGGCGTAGTAGGGACTCGATGTACTCGAGTGCTCCCTGTAATACCTCCAGACTTCCAGGAAACACTAGCGCAACGTCGCCATCTTGCGGGAAGTAGGCTGCCAGCGTTACATAGCGTATAGCTTGTAAAAGGCTGTTGATCACGTTGCGGAGCACTACACTGTCTTCCTGCAATACCAACGATAGTTGGAGGATAGACGCCCACAACGCAAGACCTTCCAGCTGAAAAGTGGCGTTTCCAATCAGCATGCACACGCTCTCGAGCATTGGCAATCCACATAATGTATGTTCGAAATGTTTCTCGTCCATGGCAGCAGTGTTACTCCGGGACCCGTCAACAAACATCTTCATGATGTCGATGAGAACAAGGTAATCTGAGCGGCTCGTTGCGGTACGACATGAGCTACGGCGCCGTGCCCTTTGATGGCAATGCGATGCCATCAACGAGATAATTAACTGTTCATCGGCACTGACCGGATCGCTCACACCATTAGGCTGACCGGCTCGAACCGTGCTAGTCGGATATTCCACTCTAATCTGAGTAGCTCCAGCATCCGAGCAAACGGCATTAGTCTGATCAAGAAACAGTGCCACAATAGTACTCACGAGACCGACGGAGCGTAGCACTTGGTGGTAAACTTCGTCGAACCGAATCAAATTAGCGATGAAAGCCAGAAGCGCATGAATCGAAGATCTTTGAAATGTATCCTGATTATCACATACTTAAGTTAATGGTTGGTTAACGTTACATCACACTGCCAACTTTCACATCCAACTCCGGTACTGACCTTCCGAATGAATGCGTTTATACATTCCAGCTCAACGTACGGAATCATCTTTGCTTCTATCGCAATTGCTGAGAGAACAGACATAATCGTTTGCTGGGCCATCTCCGAATAGTCATCAAGATGCTCAATAGCCCGCGCGATAAGATTTGTTTTCTATAAAGAATAATCGAGTTAGTTTTTATACGTTAGTTACATGTGTATAGACTGGAAATTGTGACAGTACTTACGCTCACAAATTCGTAGTCAAACTTGTATGTGACGACAATTTGGCAGAGCTTCTGAAGATACAGACACTCGAGCTGCTCACGGTCGTTTGCCAACTCACCACAAAGTTGGCTGTCACTGTGCTCTTTCTCGATCTTCGTCGGACGATGTAAATATGCCAGAATATCTGAAAACAATCCAAACGCTTCGGGATTAAATAATGACTGGCCAACACCTGGTATCGCCGAATCAAGAGCCAACTTAAAGGCCTTGTTCTGATAAATATTGCCCCTTGGGAGAGGAGTGTCGCTGCCCGACAAGCACAGTTCTGCAACAGCATCGGCAAGGTCTTGATCATGTTGTCGAAGGGTATCTAGCGTAGGTGATGCCGTCTCTCCTGCGCAGATGGCCCGTTGGCGGGATTCAAACAATTGCGTAAATGCAGTCAAAATTTTATGCCGTTGTCGGTCCGCGTGCACTTGTCTGTGCAAGTCAGAGAATCCTGCAGTAATCGCTCCCCTCAAAGACAAAGCTATAACCAATACGACCTCCGCTAGCACGCCCGTTCCATTCGCACGCTGAATCAAGTCAAGCAGACACCGCTCCTCGTATAATTGCTTCACCATGGATCTCCACCTGCTCGGCTGTAGACTTTGAGCCAGAGCCGCCACTACCTGACGCATTACCAAGCACGAATAAAACTTCTAATTAGCTCACAACACACCAGAACAGCACCAAAACCAGCACTAAAATGTACCTTCAGAACGGCTATTTGCAGTGTTTCCTCCGCAAACGCCAGGTGGAAGATCCGATGTAGCGTGCTACTCTCATTAAGCTCCTGTACCACTTCGGGAGACGTAACAAGCAGTGCCAACACGTCCAGAATTATCCTGACCAACCCTTCTTGAGCGTCTTCAGCACTTCCTCCGTCACTCAACGCCTTCACGACCTTAACAAACGTCGACGGTATCCTCTCACCCACTAGTAGCAGAGCTTGGGTGTTGTCTCCAATTACAAGAAGAGCCTTCAGCACCCGCAGCAACTGCAGTATACGATCCCTTTCCTCTTTCTCTGTATACAATAGGAACTTAGTGTGGACATTTCCGTCCAGCCTCCCAGCGTTGAAGAGCTCCAGCGCGCGACTGAAGTAACCACGTAGCCGCTGAGCACTCACACTGATGAGAGTGTTGGTATCTCGCTCGTTCAGTAGTTTCCTCCCGTTCTCCACGGACTCAGAAGCTTGCGCACCGCCCACGAGGACGTTATACAGATAATGGAGAGCCTCTTGTTGGCTCCCTGGCAGCGCAGACGTCGCGAATGTCACTACTTTTGCGTGCAGGGAGCCAACTGCTACTTTGGCTCGTTTCTCGGCTAATTCACAGCCATTTTTAGAATCGAAAGTCTTGGCGGAGGCGGAAGCAGCTCGGCGAGGAGATCCAGTGGATGGCGAAGCGTGTCTTGGGCTTCCAGACGGAGAGGACGCCGAGGGACTTCGCCCGCGCCGATGAAAGACGCGCTTCATGATCGAGGTGCGGTGCTTCAAGCGGCCGTTTTGCTGAAAGTACAATGGGATTGGGAGAAAATGATTTAAACCAATAATATGGATGTTTCTAAACGATTAGAAATGGGTAAACAGCTGCTTTTTAAGCGTTACTTTGCGCTACTTTAGGTCAATCTCAACGCATCACAAACCGACGCAGGTCCCGTATTGATGTATGAAATTTTATTTTAGAAGCATACTGAAACCAAGATGCGGGTCCCCGGAAAAAATAGTCCAGATAAATGTATGGGTACCCTAGACACCCATAATTTTATATCCCTGGACTATTTTTTCCGGGGACCCGCATCTTGGTTTCAGTATGCTTTTTGACGTGAACCCCCTTGTTCATGAGCGCAGTTCACGAACAAGGGGGTTCGCTTCGATAGAACTGCTAACGTTAATATCTGCACAATTTCTCGACTTTGGAAGGTTCAATGGCCAGTTGTAAACCAAGTGTGGGATGCCTACAAAGGTCGTGCACTTCGTGACAGTTCCAGGCCAAACTTAGGAGAAACTTACAATGCTACCTGCGACGACCTGGAATCGAATTCAGGCGCGGGGAATGAAAACTGCATCGATCGCAGTGTGTCGCCTCTAGATGACATTTGTAATTTCAACTTTTTGACTGACGATGGAGAAACTGCGGATGGAGAGAAGAAAAGCGAGTCTGTGCAGGGAGAAAGTGCGGACACAGAGAAGAAAAGCGAATCTGTGCATGAAGAGGAGGAGGGGTATGAAACTTCAGATAGCTATGGTACTGTACCAGACAAATCGAAAGCCCTGTCGACACAACATGTGGTAACGTGCTCAAGACGGCAGGACGTTGCGTTCAAGAGCGAGCACATACCGCTGCAACTTGTGACGATGACACACGTTGTGTTGGATCAGGCTCGCGAAAACCGCTAATCTACACCGTTGCCAACCCAAACTCGCGGTACTGTAAGGCAAAGTCGAGGGAAGTAACTAAAGTAACTCAAAATCTGTAGACATTGTTTTTTAAAAAATTGAGTTTAGAGCAATCCGGATTTAGTGTAAAGCAAACCACGCATTTCGACAAGCAGCCTCCCCCAGGACCGCACATTACAACATCGCCGATGCCAACAGAGCCGAAGCACGGGCTCGCTGCCAGGACGCGTGTGCTGGACGCTCGTAATGCTGGAAGGGACTGGATGCTGGTTGCCGACTGCAATGACATCCATGCCACTACTGCGCGCGACATCGTGAACCGCGGGACTCCGGAGGTAAAGCAGAGAGGAGGCTCGCGAGCAACGTGCGTTAAGTGCACACCGGAGATGGAGGCAGCTCTGGTGGAGTACATCGAAGAAAATTGTCTGTACACTCTTGCTCAGATGCAGGAGATGCTGCACTTCGGCTTCGGAGTGCGCATCAGTACGTCCTTGACCAGCAAGAAGCTGTGTGACAAGATGTATACAATGAAACAGGTCCATGTACGCATACATTTAGCTGTTACGATTTTGTTTCTAACTTCAAATAATGTTGATAGGTGCGGGTCAAGCCGGAAACGTGTAATAGCGCGCAGAACATCAAGAAACGGAAAGAGTTTGCGGACAGCCTGCTAGCTCATGAGAGAAATGGATCCTTCATTGTGTATTATGATGAAACGAATTACAATATTTATTGTAAGAGATCCCAAGGACGCGCCCTCATTGGTGAGCGGGCTGTGGTTAAGCTACCACCTTCCAAAGGTGCAAACCTACAGTTGAAATGCGCGACTTCACCCGAAGTGGGGCTAGTACACTGGGCTAAGCAGCGTGGAAGTATCAAGATGGAGGTGAATGCGGCCTTCGTGGACGATGTGTACGACGCTGTGAAGGCTACAGATGTCTACCGAGACTTCTTTGTTGGTAAAACTATCGTTATCATCTTGGATAACGCTCCCGCTCACAGCCAGGCTGAAGACCTGATCAAGAACCGGGAAGACCTGGAGATGCTATGGTTGGGCCCGTACTCGCCTATGTGTAACCCGATTGAGGGTATGTTCTGCCAAAGGAGATGCATTGATCAGTATTAACAATTGCAACTGCTTTTAAGGTTGCTTTAGCGTGTTAAAGGCTCGGATCAAGGCTTTTCTCGTCTTCAATGCCGATCAAATGTTCGACTTGCCCTACGGTGAGAAAACGGAGCGGAGAATGCGATTGCTGGAGAATGCTGCAGACCACTGCATTGGATGCATGGATCTCCGTCTTGTCAACAGGATGGCTTGCCACAGCGCACACGCAGTTGCTGCTGCTGTTTGAAACGAATCCATGCAGTATGGACTTTAAGGTCGTTTGGTTTACACTAAATCCACATTGGTCTGGACTGATTTGTTACAAAACATTCTAATAAAACTTTTTTCTTCTTTACGGGACACTCGACTTTGCCTTACAGTACCGCGAGTTTGGATTGGCAACGGTGTAGTACTTGCGAACCGCCTAGTGGAGATAGATGCACTTGTAGCGACCGACGACTAAGGTTGCGGCACAGAAACGAAAGTATGTACTCGACTCGGCAGGACGAACAATCGCCTGTGGGGAATGTGATGTGATCTGAGCAACAAACGTATTTCATAGGAGCTCATTGCCGCAAAGTTGGGGGGGGGGGGGGTCAGAATCTGTCTTGAGAAATCATGCTTTCCCGAGCTGCTGAAATTTTGACCGATCGTATCGATTCTGATGTACGAGTAATTGACGAAGGCCCCGAACTACACGTCAAAATAGCTCTTCTAGATGACATCTTGATGCTAGGATCCATCCACCAACATGTCACTATCCGCATTCACTAGCAACATTGAAGACATCTCATTTCTCGCTCTATGATCGGTACGCATGTAACGTATTTTTGTGCCTGACAGATGGGTTTCCTAAACTGTTCCTCATACTGTTTTAGTGGCAGAAGACGAACAAACTTTTATTCGGCGATGTGGCAAAACTGACTCCCTCTAGGGCAGTTGATCAGCTCCCCCAAGAAAATCTCGCCGTTTTACTGCAACAAAGTTGCGAGACGGTCGCAGATCTCCGACGAATTGCTAACACTCGTGGAAGTAATTATGGACAATCATCGCATTGAAAACAATCACGTGGGTATGCACAGGATATTACACGAGAAAACAGTCACAATGTGCTGGCGTACTCCAACTTGTTGTCTCCCAAGAGTTGTACTTGATGATGGCAGGATGTTTCAAGCATCCGAGAAACATCGTGAGTAATCGGTACGCTATCGAGCAAAAGTTCGAAGACTAAGGCTTGAGCAACTCAGCCCTGAAGATGATAACTCTAACGACTTGCCAGCAGCATCGCCCACCAATTGCTGTTAAATTGTGGACACCATCTGCAGTTTCTTCTGCAGTTTCTTCTATTGGTCCCGTTGCTAGCTAGTCGCTTAGAAGAACATCCACCCGCCACACTCGCGAGCGACACGTGCTCGGCGAGCACTTCTCGCTGGAAGGCATTTTTATGGTCTATCAGCGAATGAAATTACATTATAAATCCACAACGTCCATTGAAAATACTTAAAATTTAATTTGTATTAAACCTTTCGTTTTGATCATTATGAGGCCGAATGAACTGCCTGCCTTTTGTACAACGAGATAATATTTTCGCCTGACTTTTTCAATTTATTTAAATGAATTTAATCTAAAACCGTGTAAAATAAAATATTCAAAACAATTTGAAATATATTTTTAGTTGATGATAAAATAAAATATATTTGTCGGGAATCCTGCTAATAACTAATTTCATCTCCCAGCCGCGAGATGTCGAATCGCAACGTGAAGAAGGCGCTGACGCTGACACGCGTGAAGGATCTGAGCCCGACGCTGAGCGGTAAAGAGGTGAATGTGAAGGTGATTGCGCTGGAGTGCAATGCCAAGGACGAGGGCAACGCCAGCAACAACGCCACACTGTTGGTGGGGGACGATTCTGGCTGTGTGAGCCTAGTGCTTCCCAAAACAACGGCGCTGCACGTTCGGCTAGGCGACATCCTGCAGCTGACTACCACTCAGGTAGTGCTTAAGAGCAGTCGGATTTATTTATGGGGCGGCAAGGTGGAGCGCGTGGGCGAGTTCCTGCTGCTTTTCAAGGAGAGTAACAACGTGAGCAACATCACTTGGGTCAAGGACCCCAAGAACCCCGAAGTATTGGTGCGTTGACCTTCTAGTTGCTGACTTCACATTACTACGCAGTCCGTTGTTGACCCTGTGCTATGGAAATCCTTGTTGAAAAACTAAATGCGTTCTGGTTGCTGCAGATCCCGGGACGCAACCCCGCCAAGAGGCCAAAGCCACAGCCTGCTAAGTGAGTTTGTGTGCTTAGGTCATGTGAATTAATCGGCATTTTTAAGTACAACAGGTTTAGTCGGTATCCTTGCTTTCGCTACTTCCTTGAGGGTAGAGCGAGACAACTAAAGAACGGGCTCGTCCTGGGGCCGAGCTTGGAGTTGGTGCGTTCTGCTTAGGAGCCTGGTTGGTATGAACTGGATTACTGGTTCCTTGCAAATATTGGGGGAGTCGTTGCTCTGGACGAACAACCAAGCCGATTTCAGGCTTTCGTGCCAACGGGTCTTCTCTCCGCTGTCGATGCTCAACCTGTTCAATCCACGTCGAAGCCCGCGCCTTGCGGAACGAGAATTTCGTGACGGATGGTATTTCAGATGTATACTTCCATTTACCCGCACTGTCCATCGATCGTGAGTCAGGCCGCCCGCCCCAGTGCGCAAGTCGATTAGGAGGAGGAAAATCCTGAAAGTTACAACAAACTGAATACTCTAGCACAATAGAAAATCTGAAGATGCAAACGCTTACGCCACTTTGGCGAGCAGGAGGGTCTGTAAGTAGACCTTTTGGCTTCTTCATCACATCGTAGGATCCAGGACCAACACACTCTGGAGTGACAGATTTCTGTAAGACCCGCACTTAGTTAGCCAATGCTCGATGTTGATTGCCACGTTAACACAGACTCACATGGTTGAAGCGCTTAGAGGTACTGCACAAGCTGGTGCCTCGCAAAGATCCTGTGCCATGACAGCAAAATGTCAATACTATTAGCCTAGTTGCGTATCAAGAAGAGCACAACGTACGATGGACTTCGTAGCCCAACGAGTTGCGGTTGGAGCTGTAGAGTTGGTCGGCACTTAGGCATTCGTTCCGGAAGGCAGTGCCAGGTTTCACCGTCGTCTTTGGCAGACGCGAGTCGATCCTGGGGCCTTGAGTTGTCCACATCCGTCTCGAGTCTCGTGCGTACACGAATCGATCTGGCGCCCTTCCGCCCTTCTTGAGCGCTGAGTTAGCACGCGGGTCGAAGAAGAAGGACTCGCGGAAAGGCGGATACGAGGCCCTGGTGATGCCCAGTGTGCGTATCTGGGCGGGGGTCATTCGGGAAGGCAGGACGTCGGGTCCCGAAGGCGGAGCTCCGGTGGGGCAGCGCATGGTCATGTGGTAAGGATGAAAACTTCAACTTCCCCACCGAAATAGACCGGCAACCAATCAACGGACGTTGCCGCATTTTAGACACGTGGCACTACAACTCGTTGAAGTGAAACTTCGACTAAAACGCACGAAAAGCAAGCATTGCATTGAAGTTATGTGTAGCAAAAAGTAGTTAAGCAAGGTAATAAGATCTCTGTTCTGTAGATGCCAAGCCACTAACCTCTCAGAGTGTAGATAGCTAAACTACTCACGAGTTGCACAAAGGCGATCAGCAAGGAAGTCGTAACGACTACGACGTCTACATCATCTCATCCATCTCCTCGTCCTCGTCGAACTCGCCCTCCTCCTCTGCGGTGGCATCCTGGTACTGCTGGTACTCAGACACAAGATCGTTCATGTTGGACTCGGCCTCGGTGAACTCCATCTCGTCCATACCCTCACCGGTGTACCAGTGCAAGAAAGCCTTACGACGGAACATAGCCGTAAACTGTTCGGACACACGCTTGAACATCTCCTGGATGGCAGTAGAGTTACCGATGAACGTAGTGCTCATCTTCAGACCCTTGGGCGGGATATCACACACGCTAGCCTTGATGTTGTTGGGGATCCACTCGACGAAGTACGACGAGTTCTTGTTCTGCACGTTCAGCATCTGCTCATCAACCTCCTTTGTGCTCATACGTCCACGGAACATACAAGCAGCAGTTAAATAGCGGCCGTGGCGAGGGTCAGCGGCGCACATCATGTTCTTGGCGTCGAACTGCTGCTGGGTCAGCTCGGGCACCGTCAGGGCACGGTACTGCTGCGAGCCACGCGACGTCAGCGGGGCGAAACCAATCATAAAGAAGTGAAGACGCGGGAACGGGATCAGGTTCACGGCCAGCTTACGCAGGTCCGAGTTCAGCTGACCGGGGAATCGCAGGCACGTGGTGATACCAGACATGGCGGCACACACGAGGTGGTTCAGGTCACCGTAGGTGGGAGTGGTAAGCTTCAGCGTACGGAAGCAAATGTCGTACAGGGCCTCGTTATCCAGACACATGACCTCATCGGCGTTCTCAACAAGCTGGTGCACCGACAGCGTAGCGTTGTAGGGCTCCACAACCGTGTCCGACACCTTGGGCGACGGGCACACCGAGTATGTGCACATGATACGGTCGGGATACTCCTCACGAATCTTCGAGATAAGAAGCGTACCCATACCGGAACCGGTACCACCACCAAGCGAGTGCGTGATCTGGAAACCCTGAAGGCAATCACAGCTCTCGGCCTCCTTACGGACGACGTCGAGCACCGAGTCAATAAGCTCGGCACCCTCAGTGTAGTGTCCCTTGGCCCAGTTGTTACCGGCGCCCGTCTGTCCGAACACGAAGTTGTCCGGGCGGAAAAGCTGGCCGTAGGGGCCGGCACGGACCGAGTCCATTGTACCGGGCTCAAGATCCATGAGGATGGCGCGGGGCACGTAGCGGCCTCCCGTGGCCTCATTGTAGTACACATTAATGCGTTCCAGCTGCAGGTCCGAGTCGCCGTGGTACGAACCCGTGGGGTCGACGCCGTGTTCGTCGGAGATGACTTCCCAGAACTTGGCACCGATCTGGTTACCACACTGACCACCCTGGATGTGAACGAGCTCTCTCATGATGTTGTCTGTAAGGAAAGCGGGGCAACGGAGGCGTCAGCAAGGGCAACAGCAGATAAAAGATCGCGATACGCCCCTTCCCCCCTTTCCCTTCGTATGGTGAGGCTCCCCCGCCGCAGACGGAGGGGGGAGGGGATCCACATGAGCTGAACGCGAGGGAAAGCATTGGGAAGGTGAAGCGCGGCTTCGGTGTCGTACCTGCTGCTTACGTGCGCGTCGACGGTCGGAGTTCCTACGGCGGCTCTTGGCTGGCTGGCGCGGGCTCTGAGGAGAATTCGGACTTTTGGCGAATGAAGGAGTTTTGCGTTGCGGGCGGCGTTGGGACGCGCGGGAAAAATTACCGTTGGCGTCAAATTTGGGCCCAGCACCGTTTCAAAACGTCGACGACAAACACTCCTTTTTCCCGACCACAAGCATACAAATACAAAGTAAGAGAACATGAAAAGGCGAAACCACTGCTGGTTTGAAAATCAGGATGGATGGCATTTGAAAAGAAAGGGTTTTGTGACTGGATACAGAGAGGGGTGAAAATTGCAGGCTGCATGCCCTAGCGCCTGTTTATTTTTAGCTTACTCAGAATTTCACGTAAGGAAAGCTGCTTCACTGCAATTTTCTCACACGAAATCGTAAATTACCGATCCAAACGTGGAAGGCGGTTTTCACGTTTGAAAAAGCGCGCGTAACGGACGTCGCTTCCCAAGATGAGCTCGATTTGAGCCCGCTCTCCAACTATAAGCTTGGACTAGATGCTTGTGCGAAGGTGTAGATCTCTTGTTGCTGCGCTCCAATGCAATTAATAGAAATAGCACCGTCGCAAACAGCAGCTACATCGTCAAGTACATGTAGAAGACGCAGATACATCTGAGTTTGGAGTCGGAGCGATTGGATATGTATAGCTGCACCGAGACGATGCAATATGCTTGCAGCAGCCGCTGCATGAGCAGCGCCACAAGCTTCTGCAACTTGCGAACCGCAAGCAGCGGCCTTCCAGAAGCGAGCGGTGAATCTCTATCGGCATGTTTCCTACACCAAATAGTGAACCGGCCACTATTGAGAGCATCCAAATCCACCGCATTCATTCTCGACGTTTTCAATTGACGAGACGACTACCAAGCGATGCTGCGCGCCGCTGTGCTTCGATTAGTGCCAAATGTGGCGGCTTCCGCCCGCCTCGTGCGTCTACACCAAGTCAGAGCGTTCTCGTCTGCATTGCCTGATGGTTGGGAGGCCATCAAGCGCAGGAACGGTGCGTTGAGCGGGTCTAATGGAAGCTCAACCTGAAGAAAACATAAAGCCTAGTGAGATGGTAGCTCACAGTAATTGCTCGTACTAGGTGATGTTGTGTATTACAACAAAGACCTACGCAAGACTGTTCGTCATCTTCCCGGTGTAACTCCGCAGACGGTAGCTGCTGCGAAGTCTACGGAGCCTGAGGCCAAGAAGGACGAGAATGAGGCCAACACAGCCACAGTGCCTCACCACGAGAACACGGACAATGAAGTATTTGTTCTTATCGACTTCGATACGGCCGTGTCCATTGAGGGTCATGACTCACAAGTGGTGCACGTAAGACAAAATCGCTGGTTACGTGTGAATTCCTAGAAACTGACTTTGTTTGCATCTTTCGGATGTAGATTGAGCTCGAGCCTAATCAATGCCTGCGAGCGGAGACAGGCGCCATGATCTACATGACAGACGGCGTGGAAATGGAGACGACTACGGCTGGAGGATTCGGTGAAGGCATGAAGCGGTAAGGTGTTGCTTTATAACTCCATAATCGATCGTGAGCAGTACTCACGATTGTGCTGAAATTCTTGCAGAATGATGACTGGTGAAAATTTCTTCGTGTCGCGCTTCACATACCATGGCTCTGAGAAGGGCAAGGTGGCACTTGGCACCAGCTTCCCGAGCAAAATTGTTCACCTTCGGCTGAGTGACTTCCTTGGCGGATCTATCATCTGCCAGAAGGGTGCTTTCTTGTGCGGCTCAGACACCGTCAATATCGAAATGGTTCGTTGTGTTTGTTTACTGTTGCTAGGTTTGTCAGTCGATATCTCTTAACGTGATGACTGTATGTGTTCGCGACACTGTAGGAATTCGCCAAGAAATTTAGCGTTGGGTTCTTTGGTGGCGAAGGGTTTATTCTGCAGAGACTGACAGGCAGCGGCGATGTACTTGTCCGGGCCACCGGAACGCTGATCGAGCGCGAGCTACAACCTGGTGAAATCCTGCGCATTTCGAGTGGTTGCCTCGTCGCCTTCGAGCCTAGTGTCCACTATGATATCACCATGATGAAGGGAGCGAAGAATGTGCTATTTGGCGGCGAGGGCTTGTTCGTGACGACCCTCACTGGACCCGGTAAGATCTACCTGCAGAGTCTGCCGTTCGAGCGCGTGGTTGGAGAAATGGCAGCTCGCATCCCTCGTGGTGGGCCCGGCGGCATGATGTTCCCGTTCATGATGGGTGGCGGCGGTGGCGATCAAGGCGCCAGCGCTGGCGCAGGTGACGAGGCTGCTGGTGCGACTACCGATGTCGACAGCGGCGAAGATGTCGGCGCCGCAAACTCCGAAGACGACTGGGGTGCCAAGGACGACGATATTTATGGTGGAAGCAGCGGCAGTAATGACTCGGCCAGTGGAAGCGAATTTAACGACGTTGGAGCTGGCGAGTCCGAGGAATCGAGCGGTGGTGGCATCATGAGCATTTTCAACAGCCTATTCGGGGACAACGAAGAGTAGATCTGCCACAAGTGGGCCTAAAAGTTGAAAATTTTCGGTTGCAATGTGCAGCTACTAAGCAGCAAGGAAGCAAGAGTGAGTAGGCATTATGTTCTTCATCCTTTTGCGTTGCAAGCGAACTTCTTGCAGTTGAAGTCGTTCAAGCACCTTTCGTGCAACATACACGCAACATAACTTGTGCAACTTTGTGTCTGCAATCTGCCTGCATTTTGTGTAGGAAAAGCGCGGGTGAAGGCTCTGGCTCCACTTCCCATTCGTGTCTTCCCCCTCGCTCTACAACTATGGCTGAAGACGACGCGGCGTCCGTGCGCGTGGCCGTGCGTATCCGTCCGCTCATCGGACGTGAGAAGGTTGAACGCTGCGACGAATGCGTGTCCGTACTGGAGGACGAGAACCAGATCGTTATGGGCAAGAACCGCGCCTTCACGTACGACTACGTTTTCGGTAAGTACGCGCAGCAGAGCGACATTTGGCGCTGCGTAGATCCGCTCATCCGCGCCACATTTGACGGCTACAACTCGACCATCTTCGCCTATGGCCAGACAGGCTCGGGCAAGACCTTCACTATGGGTAGTGGCAGCTCCGTGCACATTCCACCTGAGGATTACGGAATTATCCCGCGTGTTATCAGCTACATGTTCGACCAGATCGACACCAAGATGCAGGAGAATGCGCATTACAAGGCAGAGCTCCGTATCCGCTTCCTCGAGATCTACGGAGAGGAAATCCGCGACCTGCTCGTCACTCTTGGAGACTCGACGGGGGAGAGCAAAGTGAGTCTTCGAGAAGGTGAGAATGGAGAAGTACAGGTTACTGGAGCTTCAGAAGTTGAGGTCGTGGACTCAGATGAATGCATGCGGCTTCTGGAGAGAGGTACACTCTGTCGAACCACGGGCAGTACGCTTATGAACGCGCATTCCAGTCGCTCCCATGCCATTTTCACTGTCTCTATGATACAGCACGTCCCTATTGGTGATCCCCCCGCTGATGGCAAACCTTTAGAGGAAGGAGACTACGAAACCAGAAGCTCGTACTTTAACTTCGTGGATCTCGCTGGTTCGGAGCGTCAAAAGCGGACACAAGCAGAAGGCAAGCGGTTGAAGGAAGGTATCGACATTAACAAGGGACTTCTTGCACTTGGCAATGTTATCAGTGCACTAGGTGACGACAAAAAGCGAGGCAAAGTGCACGTTCCGTACCGTGACTCCAAGTTGACACGAATGCTGCAAGACTCACTGGGTGGTAACAGTCGGACGCTGATGCTTACGTGTGTGAGTCCTGCAGATGTCAACTTCGAGGAGACGCTCAACGCCCTTAAGTATGCGAACCGAGCCAGGAACATCCAGAACAAGCCCGTGGTGAACCGTGACGAGGCGTCAGCAATGACGATGGAGCTGCGTCGCCAGGTGCAAATGCTTCAGATGGAAGTACATCGTCTGCGTAACCCCGGACTGTCGGAAAGCGAACTCAAGATGGCAACTGTGGGGACAGATCTCATTGGTATGTCCAGCGACTTTGACTCATTCGGCAACCTTCGAACGCGCGCTGAGAATGCTGAGAACGAGGTAGCTCGCTTGACAGCCGAACTGAAGCGCGGTAAGACGCAACTTGATCACCTGAAGGAAGAGATGATCGCAGCGCAAGCAGAACGGGACTATCTGAGACTATGTGTCGAAGAACAAGGGGACGGGAACTCGGTGTCGCCGGAGGAAAGAGAATCCAAGTCCAATGTCCTCAAAGATCAGCTGCGAACTATTTTCGAGCTGCAAGAAAAGCTTCGTGCAGCTGAACGTGAGCGCGACAACGTCGTGATGAACTTTCCTGGGTCCGTTAGCAGTAATACTGATACTAGTGGAACTCGATCATCTACTACAGTTCCTTTCGCTCTACCTTCGTTGGCTGAGGTGGATACTAAGATGGGGAACGAACTACTTGAAAGAGCAGAGAAGGAAATTGAGAGAGAAACGGCGCTGTTGAACAAGTTGAAGGAAGGAGAGAGTGGTGATGACGCTGGCGGTGACAGTGATGGAAGTGGAGGTGATGGTGAGGGCTCAGCTGATGGCATGGAGGTCGAAGAAGAGAATCAAGAAGAGGCCGATCGTATGCGTGTATTCCAGCGCCGTCAACGCC
Organism: Phytophthora nicotianae INRA-310; assembly: GCF_000247585.1. Lineage (NCBI taxonomy): Eukaryota > Oomycota > Peronosporomycetes > Peronosporales > Peronosporaceae > Phytophthora > Phytophthora nicotianae. Next base: position 426,905 of record NW_008649030.1, on the reverse strand, counting down.
ATCTCGGCGAGTCAGTACAGGACCTGGCACACGATATTTCTCTGAAGGAGCAGCTCGTGCAGAATATTCGTCAGGCTCAAGAAAACTACGATCGAATGAAGAGCTTTTACGAACAAAAGATGGCAGAAATGGTGGAAGAGGTGCGTGCTGCCCAGGAGGGTCGTGATCGCCTTGTTGACGAGATCCAGCAGATCGAGAAGAAGGCTGCTGCTGAAGGTGATACGTCGGGTGGGAATGGGCGTCTTGCTAAGTTATCGCGAGACCTCAAGGTAAAAGAGGACGAGCTCGACGCTCTGCGAAAGAAGCAAAACGACATGAACCGCTTCATGACTCAGAAGAAAAAGAACGAGATGCAACTGCGTGTACTGAACTCGGAGATCAGCAACATGAAGCGACAGAAGGTGGACCTGGTTAAAAAGATGCAAGAAGAGAGAAAACGCTACGAAGAGGAGGCCAAGCAACGTCGCCGTGAGATTATGAGCCTCAAGCGTAGCCAGCAGCGTGATAAGCAGCAAATTCTGCGACTAGGATCCCAGAAGGATGCCCAGGAACGGGTGCTTAAACGGAAGATGGAGGAGGTCACGGCGGCAAAGCAGCGCCTCAAACAACAGCAGCAACTGACAGCCCAGGCGAGGAAAATGAACGCTTCTTATGGTCGGAAAAAAAGCGCTGGGAATCGTGCTGATCGTGATGCCAAGTGGTTGTCAGAAGAAGTGAAGAAACGTGCAGAGGAGCAGCAAAAACTGGAGCAATTACAGAAGGAACGAGAGGCCGTGGCGAAGGAGATGGAAGCGCTTTATGCCCAGCGAGATAAGCTTGAGAAGGAGGTGAAGAACTCGATCTCGTCTCAGACGAACATCCGGGACGTGTTAACCTCGCCCATGGAGAGTTCTCCACTCCGACGCAACAGCGGGCGACAGCAACAGCTCAACCCTGCTGAAGAACAATTGTTGTATGACTTGGAAGAGCGCATTGAGGCTTGTCAAGCGCAACTGGAGTACAAAGAAGAGAAGATATCGGAAATCTCCGACGATGTACAGGCGGTCGATGAAGGCAACGCGCTTGCGAAAATCGAGAAGACGCAGTCTTTGCCCGAGGCTCGAACGCTTCTGAAGATGCTCTTCGGTATGGCAGTCGATGTGAAAAAGCAGGACCAGAGAAAGGAGCAGGAGCTTGCCAAGCAACAAGTGGAAATGGCGGAGCTTGTTCGTCACTTGGAGCAAGAGCGAGAGAAGACGATGCAAATCAAGCAAAGCTACGAAGAATCATTGCAGCGCGTGGTGAACAGTGGCGCCAGTCCGGACGGATCTTCGCCTGAATGTGACACGCTGGACGACCGTAGCCGCATCTTACTGTCGGTATCTGAAGAACGGAACTCAGCGTTAAGGAAGAAATGCGAGGAGCTCGAACTGATGTCTCGTACGACCGACCAAGAGAAGCAAATGATGAAAGATCGGCTTGAACAGGAACAGCAGGACCTTGCTGCTAGCAGAGAACGCGTCCGATACTTGGAAATCAAGTTGAAGAAGCTTAGCGCTGTGGCTGTAGGGGCTGCCGTGACACCAGGACGCACGCGGATTCCTGTTTCGTCGTCTTCAGGGAACAAGTTCGCAGCCATGCCGAGTCAATCGCAGACGGGGCCGGCATCCTGGGCGAACGAACTCGATGATGATGAAGATATGGGCACGGACGAACATGACGATGACCAGGACGGTTGTGAAGACGTTCCTATGCGAAGCGATGAAGACGATAACCGAAGTTCTCGCTCAGGACAGGACCGTCGCCGGTTTAAGATGGAGTTGGACATTGTTGGTGGCAACTCGGAGTTCGCGTCGATGGGGTCGCACAAGAGTCGGAGTTCTGTTCGACGTGGCAAGGACGACAACGATGAGGGATCGTACGATGCTACTAAGGAGGACTCGCCGCATGTGGGGAGCGATGATTCGTCTTCTGCTTCAAAGTCGATCTTCTCGCGACTGTCTAACCCAACCAACTTCACTGGAATCCACAAAAATCGCGTGAGAGAGAGTGCTTCCAAGCGTGAGATTCTGCAAAGCCGCTCGGAGCGGAACCGATCGAGACGATTGAAGGATAAGGGACAGCTCAAGCCGTCGCGGTCTTCTAGTACTCCCGCCGAGCAGTTTGTTGGCACCCCTGCAGGCTTCAAGAACCCACCTTCAATTAAGAGTAACTCGGTTTTGGAGGTGCTTGCCAACATGAGGCGAGAGAACGAGTCAGAGCAGTATGTGAGCTCTTCGGGCTTGCGGCAGCCCTTGTCGTACGTCACGACGGACCGTCCGCGAGACTACAGTAGCGACGACAATGAGCTGGCGGTTCCTAGCAACGATGGCTTCAATACGATGCCTCCTCCTGCCCCAGTAGGTGATGTATACTCGCGTCTTGCGGGTCAGTATACGGCCTCAGCCAAGAGTAAACGACACCAGGCTCGCCAGGAGAAGGTAGACGCTGAAGAATCAGGGAAGCAGGGAATTAAACCAGACGATGACGTGTACCTGGTTGACCAGCACGGAGGCGAAGATGCGAGCTACACTATGAGCGACGATGACTCGAACTATGATCCGCTTCTCGGCGAAAAGAACCTCCTCATCAAGCAAGTTCACGAAGACTATAGGGAGCGTCTAGCCCAGCGAAACGAGACTGGAAACTAGGCACTTGCAAAGTTAGGGGCGTGCTCCTTACCCATGACAAGTGAGGACGCACGTTCCCTGCGAGCTGTATGCCAATTGACGCAACATACTCGGTCAGTGCGTTTAGATGAACAGAAAAGATTGCCATCCGAACAAGAGATGGTTACAGTAACCACCCAGCGAGCAAGCAAATAAAGCGTGAATGATGCTCCGAAACATGCAAATTCCAACTTCATTAAATGCGGTAACTCATTCGCGGTTAGAGCACCAATATAAACGTGCAGTTAGCGAGCGAGAAGCTCACGCAATGTCCAGTATCTCTTGTTTGATGGAGAGATACTGCCGGTACGTGAGCTTGTGGATGGAGCTGCGGTAGCGCGTGACCTTGACGGTCTTCAGCATATCTTCAGAGACGCTGCGACGGTAGCCTGCCTTTCGCATGAGTGACGTGACCGTCTCGACATGGTTCCAGCCCTGTTCCCGCGCTACTTGCGGTAAATACGTGGCACTGAACTCGTTGCCGCGCGAGTCGTTGAAGTTGATAATGATCCCGTGCGTGCCAATCTGAATGCAGCAACCGGTTAGCCTTATGACCCAGTAGAAGCTTAAACAGTGTTGCAAAAGTGTCAACCTCCCAGTCGTCGTAGCTTTCGGCGCCCTTATAGTCGAGGAGCAGCGACACGGAACAGTGCAGGCGCTGCAGTTCCTGCGGTTCGATGGGGTCGAAGCGGTGGTCACGCAGCGCGCTCTTGAGCGTGAAGTCGCGCAGGTTGCGCAGCCGTGTGGGCGTCAGCGTGCCGATGCAGCCGCGCAGGTGAGTACCGCCGTATTCCTCGATCTCCCACGTCACGAAAAGCGGACTGGCACAAATAGAGCACAATGCTTTAGAAACTGAAAATATTTTACTTTGCATGCGTATGGCAAGGCAGTCGGAGGACGCACTATTCCTGATGCACATCGAAGCGTGGCGTGGGCTCGGCGCCCTGTTCAAAGTGCGACTGCAGCGTGTCGAAGCAGTACACGACCATCGCGGCGCTCGCCATCTTTGCTCGCTCCGGTCTATGGGTGCGTCCGAGAATACGAGGTCACTATTTATGGATCTGATAATTCCACTTTAGTGACAAACTTCAAGCTGGCTTTTTTGTGGTCGTAAGATGGCAGGCGACAGCCGAAAGGAGCGTCATCTTGAGGATAGGAAGAGTGCGTCCTTATCCTGCGCTGCAGCGAAGTGCTGGCTGCGTCGATCTTCCCAAACCGAATGCCTGGCAGGCTACGCCTTCAGCTTTCTCGTCGTCGCCACTTTCTCTTCGCGTGAAATATTTGAGCCACAGATTCGTCTGCGCCTAAATAAGAATTTTTCAGGCGCGATTTTTTTTGCGTGTATCTTTTTACGTTTACGGGCACCTCCTGGTCGATGGCATGGAGACCCTGACTCATTCCCTGCTATCGCAAAGCCTGCATGACGATCTCGATAAGAAGGGAGAGCATGAGCGAAATGCTGGAAAGGAAGTGAGCTGGGCAGCCAGTGTGAGTCAGGGGCCCAGGCGGTGGCCATGACCCAGCAGCTGGGCTGTGCGCCTCCGGCGTTTACGGGCAGCACGTACGGAGCATGTGGAAGAGCGATGCAATGACGGTCCCTGGAATACTTGCTCCGTATCGCCGCCAAAGATGTGTCCACGGACATCTGGCCTTGGTGAGTCACTTGACCTTGACGAAATGACCCCCTTCCCTCCTAAACGAGTCCCTCGTTGTGCTCCGTCGGACAACGATTGCTTGTCTGCACGAAAGAGGAATGAAAATGCGCGGTATTTACAGTGTCTTGGCGGGTGTATTTACATGAGGGAAGCCCTCCTTATAACTAACGAAACTAAAGCTATCGATCTGGTTTAGTCTTGCCGTGCTCCGTGGCGGATGCACACGCCTCGGCGTACGGCGCCCTTGTTGCAGCCTGCTTCTCTGCAGCGGCGACCACCGCCGTGCGAGACGCACAAATGACCACCGACGGCGCTTTTAGAGCACCCGAGGACTTCGCATCTTCGGCCACCACCGTGTGCGATGCACAGACCGCCCTTGAGAGCCGTCTTGGAGCAATTGGCTGCGCTGCAGCGTTTTCCGCCGCCATGGGCGGAGCAGAGCCCACCGGCCAGCGCCGACTTGGAGCATCCTTCCTCACGACACCGCTTACCACCTCCGTGGGCGATACAGTAGCCTCCCTCCTTGGCGCTCTTGACGCAGCCGTCTTGGCGGCATCGACGACCACCGCCGTGTGAAATACAGAAGCCACCGGTTTTGGCGCACTTCCGGCATTCAGGTACTTTGCAAAGTCGACTAGGCTTGTGGAACTCACAGAAGGCGCCAAAGAGGCTGTTGGCTGTGCGGTAACAGTTCTTCTTGGAGCAGATTACGCCTGCCTGCGGGAGGCTGAAAGCTTGCTGTGTGTCGACCACCGGATCCGGGTTCGTGATGAAACTCAGGCTCATGCGCTCGCGCAATACGGGTGTGGAGACTGTGGAGCTCTCGCTGGGTGTTGTGGAGGCCACACTGGTGGTGTCCGACTCACTCTTAGGGAAGGGCAGCGAGAGTTTCTTAGGCTCGAAAACCGGTGGGTGGCACAGCTCCAGTGGGAACTGTGCGCGGTGGTGCATGACCCCGCGAAGCAGCGAGTCCGTGAGCTGGAACATGTTAACTGCGAGGTAGTAGAAGAGAGTACAGAGCGGAGTTGCGCCTGTGGCCACGACGGCGAGTTCGATTGTGACCTTGGAGAAAATCAGAGCACAGTAGCGGTGAAGGATGGACGGGACCCATTCAGATCTCAAAGCTAAAGCACCAGGTTGCGCCACCATCTGCGCGTTGACGGTCATGAGCGAACGAACCGGCTGGGACCCGCTTGACTCATTCACACACACGGTAGTGATGCCTGATGCTTTTAGAAAGGCCTCAGTGCCCTGTCTGGGCGATGGCAAGCACCTGTCGACATTGCAAGCAAGGCAGTGCTGACTGTAACGCGTCAGCATGTGGCGGATGCAAGCTGTAGATGAACAAGTGCAGCAGCATAGAAATCAGCAACGAGAAAATAATGCACTACGTGCAACTCGCAAGGCAAGAGGCCTAATGTCGGGACAATTGGTGCCCGTTATGGCCATTTATTCCAGCAACGGACCAAAAGCCTGGTGATAGTTGCTGTCGTGGTGCTTCGATTCGAGAGATTTCCCCGCGAAAGACTTCGGAGTTGAACTTGACATCTCTTGATTCCGTTCCCGCCTGTACCATGGAGCTTGTTTCTTTGCTGCGTAGGATTTGCAGCGTACATATCATGCGGTACCATCCACCTGCATAATGGTCCATTGTGCAGGTGCCGAAAGCACTTCCGCCCGGCGTGCGCTCTATGGCAAACAGGAAGACTAGGAGCTCCACCTCCACCTCTCATTATCCAGCACCAAACCAACTTAGTCACCGAGGTTTCAGCAAAAATTTACTTGATACAGCGATACTCGCAAAATAAATGGTACTGGTACCCTTTGTTGACTCATAGAGCTAACAGATGGATCATGCAACGCGTAACTTACGAATCGTCATCTCGAATGGGAGCATGAGGCGGTGCTTGCAGTCTGCAAGTTGCAGAGACTTGTCGGCTAGACTCACGCACTGCCACGAGAAAGAAAGTGTCGCCAGAGCCGGTCGCCGTTCGAGTTCCAGCGCCGGTCTCGGCTGGAGCACGCGCACGTAGCGGACATCCGGACTGTCAAGCAGACGAGCAGGAAGCCGCTGCTCATCGGCGCTGTCGATTGCTGGTGGCAGCTTGTCTCCAAGCATTCTCAACCACTGCAGGATGCTGAATGCATTCGCGCTGCCTTATCGTGCGTTGAACCGACGTCGTCGTCGTTGCAGTTCGGCGATGACTTCGGCCCAAACTTTCAAGTCGAGCACGTCTGGTCTGCTCGTGAAAGTATCAGCCAGCGTGCCACTGCAACGCGAATGAGCGAGATGACGACCTCGTGCCGGTCTTGGTCACCGCGGGTGAGCATGTGCTGCCGCAGTATGGAGAATCGCTGCCGCGCTAGCAGTTGGTGCCCGAAAACAACTTCATGTGGCATTCCGCTGATCGTCACGCGGAAACGCACCGAGGCCAGCCGTAGGTTCCATTCGGTGGAGACCTTTTTCGAGTGCGAGCAAGCACCCCGAGCAGGCAGAGCTGTCACGCGCTTCGGTTCGGATCAATGCAGACTATATTCCGATGACGAAATGTAGTGCGTTGAGAACGTTGTCTTCATGTGCGCTGAGTGCACTGTATTTTTACTGATAGCAGTGTCGACTGCTCTGCGCCATCGCCTATCGCTCCGGTAAGAATGCTTGCTTCTCGACCCAAGGTTCACCACCCCGGTAAGAATGCTGGCCTCTCGACCCAAGAACACGACCATGCCATCTGAACGACAACGCTACGTTACCGCGTTTTCATCTGGTCTACATACAGAAGACAAGATTAAATTCTCGATTACAACGACGCGCAAAAATGGACTCGCTACATTCACGTTGATGTTCGGGCACAACGTTGGTCATTTGTAATGTAGCATCTTATGTAGTGTCGCCGTCTCTTGTGCTAAAGTGACGGCGAGCATGAAGGCTCCGCAAAGGATTTCTAGATGAATGGTGTCTTAATCCTATCAGTGACCCCCGACAGCTCGAAGCTCTTGGTGGTCAATTTTCGCAACAAGAAATAAATCGAGTGAGTACTTGCATGCCGCCGTTCTACATGAGTAACGCTCGCTTCCAGAGCGTGTACGCTAACCAAGAATTGTGGTCCTGAAAGCAGAAGTGGTGGGAAGAACGCAGTCCAGACTACCTGGACCAAAAGCTGTGGTGAATGCCTCAACGCCGACAAAGGCAGCACTAATGCTTGCCAGATCGAAGATGACACTGGTTCGACTTAGCTGTCCCAACGTGCCACTCGAAGGTTGGCATGCTGTTGGCTGACTGAAATCTGCTAGCTCCGTCGAACAGATATTTGTCTCTCCGTCAGACCTTTGGCGGAGAATCTCCACTGGAGATCTTTACAAGTGACCGTTCAAACGACGGGATCATGGTGGCCGCTCATTTCTGTGAAAGATTGCAATGCGTCTGTTGGTCTCTTGTAAGTATTGGATCTTAGGATTCTCTTGTCTTGCATCGCGACCGTCGAGTCGAGGCCGCCATCGCCGTACAATTGCTATGTGCGGTTCTTAAACGCCGGGAAGAGTCTCTTGTGAGTCTTTTTACCTTTCAAGATCGCAATAGTGACCTCAAGATGTTTGGATCTCAACGACTGCAAAGGCTTTCACTCAGTTGTGAATTTACCTGCAAGCTGCCACCCCGTCAAGTGTTCGTGTGTGTATAGTGAGCAGTCATGTCGTTGCTCTCCCACGGGAGCGACACCAAGGTCGAGAAAGGTGATCCAGGTATCCCAGTACCTTCTCGACCAACTAGCAAGAAATGGAGGAAAATCATACTAGCAACGGCGGGTACGGCACTTTGTGTCGGTAGTGCCTTCGCCATGTACCAAGGATGGAGCAATTACTCGGAGAACGCTCGGATTGCTGCGGAACGAGCTTCCAGGCCGAACGGCATGTTCCTCGAGAGCCAATACGCGTCGGATGTTAGGCATGATCCGAGACTCCTGAGTAGTGGCGAAGAGATCATGCTCCGAGTCCGAGGTAAGGCCAACCTCTGTATCGATGACGGAGGAGGCTGGACGGCTGCGTCTTCCAAGTTTACCAACAAACCGTGCAACCCAAGCAGCCCCAACCAGATTTTCAAGTACAACCCCGGTACGAAGGAGTTCGCCAGTGTGTACAAGACCGGCTTGTGCATCGACGATGGCGGTTCATGGAACGCTGCAGGTACCAAGGCGCACTTGTGGTACTGTGACCCTAACAACCAGAACCAGTGGTTCGTCTTGGACCCCCTTACTATGATGTTGAGGAACCCGGTCAAGATCAATCTGTGCTTCGACGACGGAGGTGGCATCACTGCCGATTCGACCAAGTATGTCATGTGGTACTGCGACAACAACAATCCAAACCAGCACTTTGAAGTGATTTCTCGTGCTGCTATGGCCGCGGAGAAAAAGCAAAAGGTTGGAACGACCATGTACGACCTCATGGTCTCCGGTAAGGAGATCATGTTCCGTGTTCGCGGTAAGAACATGTGCGTCGACGACGGAGGAGCCTGGTTTGCCGCTACGACCAAGTTCGTCGACATGCCGTGCAATCCGAACAGTCCAAATCAAGCGTTCAAGTACAATATCAAGACTGGAGAGTTCGAGAGTGCCTCCAAGCCCGGACTGTGTATCGATGATGGAGGGTCATGGAGTGCTGCTGGTACCAAGGCACATTTATGGTACTGCGATATCAACAACCAGAACCAGTGGTTCGACATGGACGAATCCACGTTGATGCTGAAGAACCCGCTCAAAGACAATCTTTGTCTTGACGATGGGGGAGGCCAGACAGCGGGGGCGACGAGGTTTGTCATGTGGTATTGTGACAATAACAATCCGAACCAGCACTTTGAGGTCGTGTTGCGTGAAACTTTACTCGAGGAGAAGCAAAAGACTGGACGTACTCCGTACGACCTTCTGTTGGCCGAAGAAGAGATCATGTTCCGCGTCAAGGGCAAGAATAATCTGTGTATTGATGATGGCGGTGGCTGGGGTGCTGCAATGACCAAATTTGTGGACATGCCGTGCAATCCGGACAGTCCGAACCAGGTCTTTAAGTACAGTGTGAGGAACCTCGAGTTCGAGAATGTCAACAAACCTGGTTTTTGTATTGACGACGGAGGATCCTGGGATGCTGGTGGCACTACTGCGCATTTGTGGTACTGCGACGAGAACAACCAGAACCAGTGGTTTGTACTGGACGAATCTACTTTAATGCTGCGTAACCCGATGAAAGAGTATCTTTGCTTCGATGACGGAGGTGGTACAACTCCTGCTGCCACTAAGTTCATAATGGGACGTTGCGATGTTAGCAGTGCGAACCAGCGCTTCGAGATCTTGTCCCGTTCACAGATGCTCGAAGAGAAGAGGAAGAAGTTCGGCATAACTCCATACGATATCCTCGCGTCTGGACAAGACATCATGCTCCGTGTTCGTGGCAAGAAAAACTTGTGTGTTGACGACGGTGGAGGTTGGGGAGCTGCACAGACCAAATTTGCTAACCAGCCTTGTGATCCTGATAGTCCGAATCAAGTGTTCAGATACAACATCGGTACTCTCGGGTTCGAGAACGTCAACAAGCCTGGATTCTGTATTGACGATGGTGGATCATGGGATCCCGCAGGAACTACAGCACATTTATGGTACTGTGATGCGAACAACCAGAACCAATGGTTTGTACTGGATGAAGAGACTTTGATGCTGCACAATCCGGTAAAGTGGAACTTGTGCTTCGACGATGGAGGTGGTACGACGGCGGGTGCCTCGAAATTCATCATGTGGCATTGCAACAACGAAAGTCCAAACCAGCACTTCGAAATAATCCCTCGCGCTGCTATGGCTGAGGAAATCAGGAAGAAGAGGATTGCTGCTGGTATGGACGATGAATTAGACCTGCTCAACTCCGGTCAGAAGATCATGCTTCGTGTCCGTGGCAAGGACAATCTCTGTGTGGACGATGGTGGTGGTCGCTGGAATGGCGCGACGAAGTTCAACGATCAACCGTGCGATGCGAGTAGTCTACACCAGGTCTTCACGTACGACGCCAAGACGCGCCAGTTCAGAAGTGTCAACAAACCGGGTCTCTGTATCGACGACGGTGGTGCGTGGAATGCTGCCGGATCACAAGCTCATCTGTGGGATTGCGACCAAAACAACCAGAATCAATGGTTTGTGTATGATGAAGACACTATGATGCTTCGGAATCCGGTCAAGGGCACTTTGTGTTTCGATGACGGAGGCGGTATGAAACCTGGTGAGACCAAGTATATCTTGTGGTTCTGTGACGATAACAATCCAAACCAGCACTTCGAGATCCTATCACACGCTAAAATGTCAGAGGAGAGGAAGCAAAGATTGATCGCCGCTGGACTTGACGACGAAATCGGTCTGCTTAGCTCCGCCCAACCGGTCATGCTACGTGTTCGTGATAAGAACAACCTGTGCGTTGACGACGGAGGTGGTCGATGGAATGGTGCCACAAAGTTCGTAAACCAGAAATGCAACCCAAGAAGCGAGAACCAGCTTTTCACCTACGACATCAACACCCGCCAGTTCAGAAGCGTCAATAAACCGGGTTTGTGCATGGACGACGGTGGAGGCTGGAATGCAGGAGAAACCCAAGCTCACTTGTGGGACTGTGATCCGAACAACCAGAATCAGTGGTTTGTGTGGGATGAAAACTCCATGACGCTCCGTAATCCAGCAAAGAGGAACTTGTGCTTCGATGACGGCGGTGGTATGGCAGCGGGTGCTACTAGATACATGCTATTGCCTTGTGATAGTAACAGTCCCAACCAACACTTGGAAGTCGTCTCTCCTGAACGAATCATGGAGGAGAAGAAGAAGATGCAGATTGCGGCAGGGACCACTGCGCTTGACATTCTCGCCACTGGACAGGAGATCATGCTTCGTGTTCGTGGTAAGGCCAACCTGTGCGTGGACGACGGAGGGGGCCACTTGAATGGCGAGACTAAGTTCGTTGAC
>NW_008649030.1:395664-413910 GCF_000247585.1 Phytophthora nicotianae INRA-310 | reverse complement strand
ACGGAGACTGGAACCTGTTGGCGCCGTCCAACAACACGATCGATCTCGTCAACTCTGACAACTCGTCTGCCATCTCCGCGGCTGAAATCTTCAATTACTTGCAGACGCTCAAAGATCGCGCCGACATGCAGCACCAAGTCATGATGTATCGCTACAAACGCACGTACCAGTGTGCGAGTGCAGGTCTGCAGACGTTGGCGAAGGACGCAGTGACGGAAGACGAGTACCATGTATTGGTGCAGTGGATGTACGACCACTGCGCGGCTGGAGCGACCGACGTGATCCCTAATGCAAACCCGTCGCCTCCACTCACCGACGACGTCCTCAAATCGGAGGATGTGGCTCCTCTGGTCGATGACACGGACGTGAAGCGTCAATTCATGACGAAGCTGGACTTTTACTATGAGATCAAGAACCACTACGCTCAGAAGAACGCCGATATTATGGGTCAAGCAGCAGTGGCGAATCTGAGAGCAGAGGAGACGGAGACTTTGGAGAAGAAGCTGGTGGACTGCATCGAAGAGGCTGCTGAGCGCTACGGATACAACAAGGACGGCAAAGCGGACGATTCAGCGGATCACTTGAAGGAAGCCATCACTTGGGTTGACGCCACATGCATGGCCTCGTAGTTCATGAGGTATCGGGACGACTAATGTGTGCAGGTTAGGAACTTGCCTTTAGTTGCGTGTTTTCATTTGATTTCGTTGTCATTAAACAACGTCAGTCCCTTTCAATCATTCTCAAAAGTGATGGCGTCTCCATATAATCGAAAATGCTGCGTCTGCAGTGTTTGGTGAGCTTGGAAGAAGACGTTCGTGTTGTGTCTATCGAGGTATCATCGGACGAACGTCTTGATGAGCTGCAAGCTCGACTTGAAGAGGAGTTAAATGCGATAGAGTTCCAAGCGAAGCCAGGTTCTGTCATGAAACTCTACTGTGTGCAACATCAGCGTCTCACGTACCGTCAAGATCCAATGACCAAGCTCGAAGTATTATTCCTCGATGGTGGCAAGATATGTGGAGCTGATGCATGTAGCGGTGCAGTACTGCAGAGTGCACAGCAGCTCGTACCCTGGGCGCTAGTCTCGTGGTATTTCCAAGACCTGCAGTTCACGTTCCCTGACGCTATCGACGTCGTTGTCGTCTGGGTAAACGAAGATGAGATTGTATGAGGATATTCCAGCGTCGTAGGCGGTCAAAAGTTCGCGTGAACACCCTCTAGCTTCATAAATTTCTCACACAATATCAAACGATATTGAACATCCCTTCACTTCATTCTCCTTACTACACCGAGTCTCCTGAGGGGAAAAGCGGGTTATACTGCTGACCAGGATATTGGTAGTAGTTGTACGCTTGTTGTTGTGGTTGACTGGGGTTACTGCCATAAGGAGGGGGTGGAGCAGACGTCGAGACGTTCCCGTACGAAGGGGGCGGAGGTCCTTGTGTTTGCTGGTATTGTGCGTACGGATGCTGTTGCTGTTGCTGTTGAGTCTGCAACCGCGCATAGTCGTATGAAGGCGGCGCGGACTGCTGTGAACTAGACGAGTGATAGTACTGTGGGGTGCTGCCAGCTAGCCGGCGAGCCAAAGCTTCATCGCTAGCATTTGGGCCAGCTGCAGCATCCCGGAGTTGCATGTCGTTCATCATCTTCTGTGCCAGAGCAGCGTCCTCCACCTCGCGTTGCCTCATTTCGTCGTCAGCGGTCAAGTTCATCTCCAACTCTCGCTTTTCGAGCTCGCGTGCAGAGCAGTGGTCTGCTACAGTTTGGTGAAGCTGTGCGATCCGAACACTGAGCTCACCGTAGAACTTCGCTCCTTCTTTTACGTGCGATTCCAGTTGCTCGAAGACGTCAACGGCATCGCTGAGATGCTGGAGGAACGCTTGACGCTCGCGTAGCACATGGTCCGTCTCCTTCTTCGCCTCAAAGCGAGAGTTCGCCTGCACCAGATCATCCAGCAGAGTCTGTTCTTCTTCGCAGATTGCGGCGATCTTCCCTTCAAAATGATCACGGAAAAACTGCTTTTCAGTCTCAAGTGCAGCGTCGGTGGACACTCCATTCGCCTTATTCCCACTCAGCAGTACAGGGAGCGCGTTGAACTTGTCGTACGACCCCCTAAAGTCACGCAGCACCTGGTCCTTTTCCTCCACAAGCTGTCCGAGTCGTAGCAATAGAGAAGACACTTGGGCAATCTCTTCCTTGCAGCTGGAGTTGTCCTGCAGCAGTGCTGGCAGCTCTTGGTCCAGACTCGACTTGGACCGTGATAGAGCCTCCAAGCTCTCCTGGTTAGCAGTCATCTTCTCCCGAACAATCCCGTCAGACGTCTTAGCCTCCTTCACTAGACGGTAATAGCGGTCGATATCTGCTCGGAAGTTCTGATTAAGTGAAGACGACACTGGCCGAGCCCACCGCTTTTCACCGTAATTCTGTCTGCACACGTTGTCCTCGACTTCCTCTTGACTTAAGCGCGACTCAATCGCGTGAAGGTTCTTCTCAGCATCATCCGACATCCTCTGGTTCTCTTGTAATTGCTGCTGGATAAACGCTGCCACAGGGTTTTCTTTCGAACCTCCAGGTCCCATAGCAGCCGAAGCAGTCGTCACTTTAACATACTGAATACGCTGCCAGATCGTACGTGGGATTCCGTTATCGCTGGTCTTCTCAAACGCTTCAATAGAGGCAGGAAGACCCAAACTGTGAAGCTTTCCCTTAGCAGCTTCGTTTGTCTTGGACACTTTCTCCTCTGTTTGTTCCAGAACGGTCTTGATCTCCTGTTTAACCCCGTCAGCACGCAGTAACAGGTCCTTAGGCACAAACTGCTCGAACAAATCCCCTCCTCCAAGCTCTTGCTGCAACTCCTCATTGGTAAACCCCAACGGCTTGACCATCGCAGCCTTCCCCACGGCTGGCAGCTCTGAAAACTTCGGTACTTTCTCCAGATACACACTAGCATTATCTTTCCTCGCAGCGTCGAGATGCTCACGCACTACGCGTTGCAACGCTTGTGCAGACTGCAGTAGCGACGTCGGTAGTTTATTCTGCGTTGCTACCTTGCATGCTTCTGTGCACTCTGCATCTGCTGCAACCAGCCGCGTGATCTCTTCTCCATATCCTGCTCCTCGGTCCAGTGCAGCAGCCTTGGACGCTGTTCCTTGCCAATACTGTGTGGCCGCACGCATGCAGTGCACTTGGAACTGCAGATGCACACTCCATGACCTGTCAATGGCCCCCGCTAGTGCTGACGAGCGACAGAATTCCAGCGCTGAGACGTAATAGTCCAGCGCCTGATGCACCAGTTTGGCCTTAATTGCGTCCTTCATCTGGTCTTTAATAGCTTTCTCGTAGAAACAGGCTTGAGCTTGAGCCAGCATCAAGTAGGTCAGCAGTCCCAGTCCTTCGGCGCTCATATCAGGCGTCCTAGCACCTAATGTTCGCTCCACAAGCTTGTCTTTAACCTCTTGGAAGGCCCCAGCGGCCCTCATGAAGTGATGGCAGGCGGTTTTAAGCCCCTCAGCCGTACTACGGTCCGTCTGGACGCCCAGTTGGCTCTCCAGCGCGCCCACATTGAACATGACGGCTGCCTTCTCGAAAGACACACCTGTTTGCGTGCTCTTCTTGCGCGGACAGAACGAGTCGTTCCACGTGAACTGGAGCTGCAGTGACGCTCGTCCAGCAGCGTCACCGTCGCATGGGAAACGCTGCGCCATTTTGTCCAGTTGCGCGTAATAGCGCAGCAGAACGTGACGGGAGATGGCTGAGGGCGTGCGCACTAGATCCACATCCTTCTTGAGCTGTCCAAATTGATCAAGTGCCGCCTGGTGCGATTCTGTCTGCTGTGTATCTCCATCGGACGCATACTCGCGGCGGAGGAAGTCGCCCAGCGAGCTGCGTAGCGAGGCCGCGGACGTGTCACTCAGCTTGAAGCCGATGCCTAGCATTTTCACCTATTTGGTGGATTTCCGAATGAAGCTGGATAATTGTAGAAAGCGATACCTTGAAGAATGTATGTCTGATGTGGGTACACTTGATTTAACGCACATTCTTCAATCCGATTTCTGACACGGCGATGATAAATTACCCCTCGTGCTAATGCCGCGACGAGTGTTGCGAAGGTCGTAACGTTGCTCCGCAGAGATAGCGACAGTGACACGAGGCTCCTAAGAACTACGGAAGGCGACAACGAGCTGGAAACACTAGATTATCACATAAGAAGAAGGATCTTCGTGGTCTTTCACCTCATTTCAGACAGCGAGATGATCTATTCGCCACGGGAGCTGGTCAAAGTCTGCGGGCGGTGAAGGTGGATTTTGTTTTTAGGCATTGGGAGGAGGGCTTGGGCCAGAATGAACGATCAGAAACCATTACCTGTATCTGTATCCTGTCATTGCCAAGACGGAAACAATGGAGCAACTGAGTAACTCTGGACAGCCCACAAACGCCTACGTTAACAGTTTTTGCTAGTGTAAAGAAAGCGATATCCAAGCGGTTGCAAGCTTTGAGGTGGGTGGTGTTGTCGCTACTGGAAAACGAAGCGCATGATTCGAGCTGGAATCGAACAAGCCTGACAAAGCGAACATGACTGGGCGCCAAGAGCTGGCCTTCGAGTATCGTTACTCTTGGTATCTTTATGAAAGAATGTGTGAACGCATTGATTATTTGGTGGCCGCTGGTTGAACACAACCTATTCTTACAGTCACTGTGGCGACTTAAGTTTTGGTGGGGGTCTACGCAACATCAATTACAGAGTTGTTGTGTTTCCTGGAGGTGTCGAAGAGATTGGAAGTATGCTCGGAGAATTGTATGAAGTGCATGAGGCGAGCAACCGGCAGAAGGAAAATGGTGAGGGAGCTCTCCAATATGTTTCGTGCCATAGCGGTATTCTTCATTGGATGACAGCCTGTCATTGACAGGATTTAGTGGGGATCATGTGATGATGCAGCAATGGGTGATGTCTTGTCACAAGACTTGCACAAGTTGAAAACCATTTTGGATGAAAAGTGTGCCTTATGCTGTGGGCACATACCAATGTCAGCACGAACACTGTAATGCTCTTGCAGGAGATGGCGTTGCGTTCATAGTATAGCCTGGAAACTGAAATGGGACTAAAGACCGTAAACTTTAGTTATGGCAACTGCATCGAACCTCGTCGACCCCAACTGGTGACGATTGCAGTACGCGTGAATTATCCTTGAGTTTATGCAGTGGAGAACTTGGTATGTACGTGTGCTCTGGAGCATAGTACTCATGCGATCCTATCAGTGCAGGTTGGGCTTGGTTTGGTGGCGATAGTTGGTGGTGGTGGGTATGGTCTTAACTGAAGTTTGAGGTTAAGGTCGAAGTGTCCAAGTTGCTCACTTTGCGCGATCATCAAAGCGCAACATTCGCGCAACTCAAGTGATGTTCCGACGAAACGTAATCATCCTGTGGGGCACCGGATTTTTTTCCTCGTTGGAAGTCCGACCTATGGAAGGTTCTGCCCGCAGCCGCAACGTCTGCCGCCATCTCGATCGCTGGTCGGAGTCTGTACCTAATGTCGAAGTGATACTTCAGAATTATGCGGTGAGATTAGCCTACGGAAGCAAAAGCAGCTCTAAGCTAAGCTGCGTCCAGCATACCCAGCCGATGCCGGGTGGCGTTTTTCGCTTCTAGAAGGAGCGACGTGGTCTCACGTGGTCGAGGAGAAGAGTCGACCACGACAGACACACAATCTCGCGGGCTTGCCTCAGATTACTCCACTTCCCCGTCGAAGCGGTCGCCACAATCGTTCTGCTCGGCAGCACGGCCAGCTGGATACAGGCTGCCTCGCGAGTCTCGTGAACACGTTGGCCAAAGTTCTTGCGCAGTGGAGTCCCCATGCGTTCTCAGTTGTCTCCGCTCGGGAGGCACATTTTGGTGGGTGAAGCGACCCTCACGAAATCGGCTCAGCAATTCGTGCGGTGCTTCGCCGCGGTACCGCGTCAGATGCTGACCGCATTTCGTCGGGGAGCGCAATCATGCAGATGAATGACTGTCGTTCAGTTTTCAAGAGAAAGACCAAGCTTGCGCTCAGCTCGACATGTCACACTCGTGGTCATCAACTGAATCCGGTCGCTGGCCTGGAAGCGGAAAATGCTCATGCTCTTTCAAGTCCTGCTCAACTGTCCGGGAGTGATACTGGTAAATGCCTACGGCGTTGCTTTCGGCATTATGCACATGTTGCGACAGCAAGAAGACGTGAATACCGCAGGTGAGGGTTGTAGCTTCAGGAAAGTAGTCCCGATTCGGGACTCCTGAATTCGCAGCGAGCAGCGACGTAATCAGGCTTTTGCAAGAAATGAAGCGCTCGCCAAAAAACGGCACAACCGCAAACCGTCTTTCCTCAAGTTCGCCACATTTTGCTAAATATGGCAACTGGAAACGGCCTAACAGAGTCATCATTCGTCCATGACATCCACTCGTCCTAAGCTCACGAAGTGCTTGTAACATGGATGTGCCACAGCTGAAAAGTGCTCAGAACAGGTCGCTAGTGCCAATGGACACGATGACATGGTTTGACCGTCAAAGTTTGACGGCGTCAAATTGCCGCAAAGGGCTTAGAAATGAGCGTTCGGCACGGCTGAAAACGTGGCGTTTGAAGAGCTCTACCAGCGATGTTGCTGCCTGTTTTCGCAACACTGCCACAAAACCTACCGACCATCGGTGGGACAACGCGGGCAACTCCGATAGTCGCCAGTGTGGTGCCTGCCGTAAAATGACCAGCAAAAGATGAGTGAGGCGTCGAGCTAGCTTCGGTTCAAGGCAGCAATATGCGGAATGCGGCGCAGCACCCGATTCTCTGCGTGCCTCTCATTAACGCCAGCGCTATTAATAACAAGGTGGTGGTAGCTCCATTTGCAGACCGGTTCTCACATGTCAAGCCTGCGAGCGCTATCATGCCGCACGACAGGTGGTTGGCGCGCCGTCATACGGCCCTTCTTTTCGAGAGGAGCACGTAATCGAGGCTGTCACAATTGCCAGACAATGTGGTCCCATACAAACTCCAAGATACCTGTTTAAGAGACCGCAACGCTGGCGCAATCATTTTAGGATTGATTTCGCACAATCAGCGCTGCCAAACGTGCAAAGCGCCATTTCAGAATTTGCCTTCAGGGTGGCAAGTCGATCTCCAAGCATTAGTCGAAAGCAGCAATGACCACTTCCCAGGCATCCTTCGCCGGGCCAGTGACCGGCTCGCAGCCCTTCCTGGCGCCCGCGTTCGCAGCTCCGCGCAGCCAGCAGTCGCTGTCGGATTACCCGCCGCTTGCGCTGTTCGCCGCGGCCGAACAGGCCCAGCAACAGGAGCTCCAGCGCCAGGCGGCTGTGGCTCAAACCCAGTCACCAGTGCGGTCACCCTTCCAGCAGCAACCCGCTACGTCCCCGCTCAGCCTTAGCATCAACCCCAAGCTGCCGTCTCTCGAGGGTCTGCTCAAGCAGATGCAGACCACCTCACCCACAGCTTCCTCGGCACCGTCGCCGCAACACCCGCGGCTCAGCCCCATGTCGACATCGATGCCGTCGTTTCGACCCATGATCAGCCCCAACATGGCCAAGCGTGCGCTACCACAGGCCCCATTGCCCGGTGTGGCCTCGTTCGCACCTCAGCAGATGAGTTCATCTATGGGTCCGAGTTTCCCCGGCAAGAAGCGCTCGTGGGCCGACGCCACTCCGGTGCAGCAGGTGATGTACCCTGTCAAGTCCCGCTCGTCGCCCAGCAGCGGTCACACCACACACCGCAGCCGAGCTTCCAAGTACTGCAAAATCGAGGGTTG
This sequence comes from Phytophthora nicotianae INRA-310, assembly GCF_000247585.1. Taxonomy (NCBI): domain Eukaryota; phylum Oomycota; class Peronosporomycetes; order Peronosporales; family Peronosporaceae; genus Phytophthora; species Phytophthora nicotianae. Next base: position 406,126 of record NW_008649030.1, on the reverse strand, counting down.
TGAGCGCGTCTCACAGCGTAACAACTTATGCCACAGCCACGGCGGCAAGCGTCTTTGCAAAGAGGAGGGTTGCTCGTCCAAGGACCGCGGCAACGGCTTTTGCATTAAGCACGGCGGTGGCAAGATCTGCTCCATGGGTGGCTGTGAAAAGAAGGCTCGTCGAAAAGGACTGTGCACGCAACACTTCCGCATCGCGGATGAGCACAACGCGGAGAACGTCGCAGCGTCTCCGTACATGGCCGAGCACAGTGCGTTCCGGTCTGTTTAAACGGAGGCGCGTGTGTCTTCCGTATCATTAGCCAAATAGGTCTAAGTATTAAGTTTCTCGTGTGAGATAGGTGCAGTGCTGGTAATCCCCGATCAAATAGAAAGAGGTTTACTCTATGAATTTTGTTTTCCGTTGCTTGTGTAGTAATGGTTTGTCTTGCTGTGATTTACATTTCTTCTACTGTGTACTCCATTACTCCATAGTGCAGCACGTTAGGGTAACTTAGACCTGCAAACAGCTCTGCGCTGCAACGTCTGCAGGCAAGAGAACTTGGGCGATAGTGTAGCCAATGACGGACGGATTTGTTGTCCGCACCGCGGCACGTCAGTCACTTTATTTTTTGCGTGGTTGGCTGAGCTCTGCTGAGTGAGTAGCTACAGCTCCGGAACGCAGGCGGGGAGGTGGTTCAGTGAAGCCGCTATAATACTCGGCCTCTGCTCACCAGATGCAAGCCGGCTGAACGCCCCACTGCTAGCCGATTGTTCAGCCAAACGAGGTGTGACAAGTGACTGCTATTACATGTAGCACCAAGCAGGATGCCAGTCCGTCCGCGATCATTCCCGTCCTGACCTCGGTTGAAGTGAATACGTCCTGTGTACGAACATGTGTGGCACATAATCGTGCTAAGTTGCGCGAGGCTACGTAATCACGTTTTCAAAAGTGCAACATAAGTATTCCTAGCAAGCTACTCGCCAAAAAGAAGATATTTTCAACAATTACAACCAATAGAATTATGATACTTGAATACATAACAGGTCCAGATCCTGAGAAAACACTGTCCGCGTGATCTTCGTCAACTTCAGCTCGATTATGGAGTCCTTTTAGCGGACAATCAAACTTGTAAGCAAGCATATTAGGTATCTTGGCGCGTCTTTAGCATATGTTGCTGTATAGCGTTTAGCTCGCTCAAGGGCAAGGAGTGTTTTAGCCTGCTACACTGGGTGCGGCTCGCCGGTAAATTGCGTTTCGGAAGGTCGGAGAAAAGATTCCCGTATCAAATCTAAGCACGTTGAACCTGGATTTGCATCAGCTCGGGGGCCAATCAGCGATTTTACCCAATTTACAACCAATCGATGGTCGTCCAAACAAATGTAGGGTGCGCGCGGCGCATAATCTGGACCGACCAAAAGGTAGCGTTTTACGATAAATCACTTCATTTTGCCTTATATATCCACAAATATGACAATTTTTAGTGATTTGTGCTGCTTGGAGTGGTCATCTGTTGATGCAAACAAAGGAAATGACGTCGGCCACCACTGCTCTGCTTCGAAGCGCCCAGTTTTTGAGTTTCGCCAATGCTCTCGCAGCTCAAACGCAGATTTACCCTCGGACGACGCAGTAAGATCCTCGGCGAAGAAGACGACCACTCGGCGACCACCATGAGCCTTTCGAACAGCAACAGTACCAGCTCCCTTCCCCCTGTGGACGAGCACCACGGCTGCGAGTACCTCGACACGGCGCTGACCATCTTCGTGATCGGTGCGTCGGGCGATCTTGCCAAGAAGAAAACGTACCCGTCGCTCTTCGCGCTCTACACCATGGGTTACCTGCCTGAACACGCGGTTATCGTGGGATACGCCCGCAGCGCCAAGAGCGAGGCCGACTTCCGCGAGCAGATCGCGCCCTGGATCAAACCCAAGACGCCCGAGGCCGAAGCTCGCAAGGCGGCCTTCCTCAACATGTGCATCTACCGCAGCGGCAACTACGACTCGGCTGAAGACGTGGGCAAGGTGAGCAAGGAGATGGAGGCACTGGAAGAGGCCCAGGGCTTCCCTGTGGCCAACCGTCTCTTCTACTTCGCCATCCCGCCCACGGTCTTTGTGCCCATCGGCACGAGCATCAAGAAGGCGGCACTGACCACGCGTGGCTGGAACCGTCTCATTGTCGAGAAGCCCTTTGGTCACGACCTCGACTCGTTCGACAAGCTGTCGCAGGACATGAGCGCGCTGTACTGCGAGGACGAGATCTACCGTATCGACCACTATCTTGGCAAGGAAATGGTCCAGAATCTGCTCGTGCTGCGCTTCGGCAACGCAATCTTCGAGCCTATCTGGAACCGCAACTACGTGTCAAGTGTGACCATCACTTTCAAGGAGGATATCGGTACTCAGGGCCGCGGTGGCTACTTCGACTCGTTCGGCATCATCCGTGACGTCATGCAGAACCACCTGCTACAAGTGCTCTCGCTTGTGGCCATGGAGCCGCCTGTGCAGGCTGCTGGCCACAACTACTCCAACTACATCCGCGACGAGAAGGTCAAGGTGCTGAACTGCATTGAGCCTATCAAGCTCGAGAACACGGTACTGGGCCAGTATGAGGGCAGCAAGGAACGCAACGAGCCGGGATACCTCGAGGACCCGACCGTACCCAAGGGCTCTGTGACCCCCACCTTCGCTACTGCTATTATGTATGTCAACAACCCGCGTTGGTCTGGTGTTCCGTTCATCATGAAGGCTGGCAAGGCTCTGAACGAGCGCAAGGGAGAGATCCGCGTGCAGTTCCGTCCGCCTCCTGGAGCGCAGCACTTGTTCCCGGGTGTCAAGATCCCTGTGCAGGAACTGGTGCTGCGTCTACAGCCTGAGGAGGCTGTGTACATGAAGATGAACGTCAAGAGCCCTGGTCTCCAGACCCAGGCGATCTCGAGCGAGCTGGACTTGTCGTACGCTGAGCGTTACGAGGGGGCAGAGGTGCCTGACGCCTACACTCGCCTGATCCTGGACGTACTGCGTGGCAAGCAGGCCGCATTCGTGCGTGATGACGAGCTCCGCGCTGCCTGGAAGATCTTCACGCCGCTGCTGAACGAGATTGAGACGCAGAAGGTGAAGCCGCTGCCGTACGCGTTCGGCTCGCGTGGTCCTAAGGAGAGCGACGAGTTGGTGAACAGAGCCGGCTTCCAGTACCACCATGGCGAGTACCAGTGGCAGCCGCGTGTACGCACCGCCAGTGCACTGTAGGCGTCTCTCTTCGTTTGAGCCTACGCGAGGCGAAATGCTTTGGCAGCCTCGCATAAGTATGATGGTGAGCCAGCTAGTCTTCAAAAGCGACGTTCGTTACGATGACAAGGCGGCAGTGGCGGTATCTCTCCTGGCTTTATTACGTGCTACGTAGTTGATTCCTCTCCATAAGCCAAAAACACGTTTCAAAATGTTATTGCTACCTCTTCTAGTGCGCTGGGGCAGGTCAAGTCATGTCAGGATCTTATGTCATGCCAATCAAGTTGTGAGTAGACATGGCTACACATCTGAAAATAGACCTGATTAATTTTAGTCCAAATTGATCACACCTATTTTTAAATGTTTAAACCTTGCAGTCAAACAAAATGACAGTTAGACGTCGCCCTGCCAATCGCAGAGGGCGCCGCTCCGCTGAGCACCTCAAGCTCTCCAGCCCGCACCTGCTCAGTCCGCGCTCTGGGTCCGATACTCCCTCATCGACTTCCAGTGTCGATATGCCGGGTTTCCCGTCCACCCCACGCGAGGAGACGTCGCAACAGTTACAGGACGTGATGAAAACAGAGGAAATTTCAAGCGACGAGGCCATGTCTGCCGCCGCTGCTGTCATCGAGTCTGTCATGCTGACACTAGAGACGGGGAACACCAGTGACACGTCCACCACGACATCGTGCTCCTCGGACGGAGAGACCACAGCCATGCTACAACACGCGCAACAGCTCCAACGCAAAAAGATGCAGTGTACCCAGGACGATAAGGAGGAGAATTCAAGCACACCACAGGAGCTACGTCGCAGTAGACGCAAACGACGCACAGTGGATGTGCTGAGTCCATCGCAGGACGTGTCATCGGGCCGCAAGTCTCCGCATAAGCGGCGAAATGTTGAGAAGAGCAAAGTGGCAGCGCTGGTGAGCGCTCGTCCCGCTGTAGCAGCGACAGCCGCTGCACGTGCCGAGGCTGCAATGAAGGAAACGAAACGGAGGCAAGCAGCGGCTAAGAAGCGTGCTGCTGCCAAAACTAAGGTCGAGACGCCCGAGGGGGTTTTGTCACCTGTTCAGGACGAGAAGAAGAAGACTCCCAAAACGAAGCGGAGCCGCAAAGCGCGACGGTCATTAGAGTCCGCGTACTCTTTCGACGCTCAGACGGAGTATGTATCGAAGCTCATTGCTGAGCTCTACGAAGAACAGGAGCAGGATGATCGAGAGATGTACAGCATCACCAGGGAGACGGTTCTTACGGAGACGAGCACGTGTACGCAATCCCAGGAGGTTAAAGAACTGAGCTTAGAGGAATTCCGACGGCTGATGACGTATGGTGAAGTATCAGTTGAGTCGGTGGCCTCCATAGTGCTGCCATTGTTCAATTTGGACGCGGACGACGTTTTCTTTGACCTCGGCTGTGGCACGGGGAAGATCCTGGTGCAAGCAGCGCTTCAAACTCCATGCAAGCGAGCAATAGGCATCGAGCTGATGCAAAATCGCGTTCTGGAAGGACACAAGGCGTTGAATCGGCTCAAAGAGCGCGACCTCGCCGTACTGCAAGGCAAGGAAATCGAGATCTTCCGAGGTGACATCTTCGTCCCTCCAGAGGAAGCTCGACTCATGGACGCGACTGTGGTTTTCATCAACAACGTGATGTTCGGTCCTCAACTTATGCTCAAGGTCTTGCAGCTTCTCAAGGAAATGCCCAAGCTGCGATGTGTGATGACGCTGCGCAAGATCTGCGAACGTCATGGTCACGAAAAGTGCTCGCGTGCTGGGAACTACTGCATCGAGTACGTGCAGCCTCCTGTCGAGCAAGAGATCGACGTGTCTTGGGCTGATAAAGCCTCCATCTATTTCTACGAAAGCCTCGACTTCAAGCTTAAACAACTCACTCAGGAGTTGGCCAAAGGTGGCCGCCGACCAATATGGTGAAGATGGAGTGAAGTTGCGTTTGGCAACACACAACTGTAGTCCAAGACTGCGTTAAGATACATGAGAGAACCGCATGAAGAGTCCCTTTTTACGCCAAGAAACGGGCTTGCATGCAATTTACATTAAAAATGAGTGGATTTTTGCTAAGAAAAAAAAAATAGAGTATGCACTTTTGCTATCTCGACTTCAGTTTGTTTATTTACTTCGTCGTGTTGCATAAGTTGCCTGTTGCATTCCAGGCCACTAGTGAACTGACTGAGTTCTAAATGAGCGTTGATCCCATGTACGGGTCTTGCGCGCTCTGTTCGAAAAAGATTGCCTCGTAAAAGTTGCGGAATGCCTCCATCTCACCCACACCCTGTGAGTATTTGGCTGCATAGCTATCTGGCCCCGAAGACAGCAAGAGCTTGTTCATCTCGGCCTGGAGACACGGGATTAGCTTTGCAAGAGGGGGTGCCGGCTTCTTCTTCGGTGGCTCTGCATTGTCTTCTACAACTTGCGGTTCAGGTTTACTCGGTCCGTAGACGACGTCATCAAGATCCTGGAAGGCGTTGCCACACAGGAAGCCCAAGCTGTGCTGCAACGCAGGCATGAAGAGATCGCTCTCCAGCAGGTCCCACAAGTCATTAAGGAGACTGATCACGTGTTCGTCCTGACCCTGTTGCTTGTCCGGATAGATCAAGAATTCCCGCCACTTGTGCAGCTCTGCCGAGTCTTCCTGCTTCTCCGCCGCAGCGACAGCAGCGGGAGATGGTAATACCGCCAAGAACAGCGCCTGTAGCAGCTCATTGAGCTCGTCGGCTGTGACTGCAGCCTTGCGACTGACTTTCCAGGCCTGCAACTGCTTGTTCTCCTTCACCACAGCTTCCACGTGGGCCTTAATTTTGCCCAACGCTTCATCTAAAAAGTATTCGAGCCCTGAGGTCAGGAAGGCGTGGTGTGCTTGCTCCTCGGCCTCTTCTCTCTGTTTCTGTCTGTCGGAAAGCTCCAAGCTCTTGCTCTTTTCAAAGACCCGTTTGCCAATGATGGAAACCTGCGCGAACACTAGCAAATGCCACAATCCGAAGGCTACGAGTGCTGTCAGGTAGCGTGTGAAGGCCAGCAGCTTGGCGTCCTCCCAGAGCGCATTGCGTTTACTCTTTTGCGTTTTGTCCAGTGTCTTAAGCTCCTGCACGACGCTCTCCAGGTCCAACAACTGATACAGTCGCGTCTTGAGCCTTGGAAGGAAACGACGCACCGTCGCGCGGCTCTCGTCCGCCGTGGATCCCAATGCCAGTTGTAGTCGCTGATGCTCAGCCATTTGCAACTGGATCTGTTGCGTGAAGCGCTCCGCCTCACTCATCATGCGTCTGTAGGCGTAATAAGCGCCTCCAGCACATGCTGCGCCTACGCCCGTCACGATCAATAGCTTCTTGTGTCGCCGCGCGAAGCCGCACGCCGCCTGCTTGGCATGTTGGAGTGCCGACCACATTGCGTCCGGTTAGACTAGATCTGAGTATGGTCACAGTTGTTGACGCTACGGCCGACAATCTTGGTTTTGATTGGCGAAAACAAAAGAATATCCACATTTTATCGGGATTTCCAGATTTTATCTTTTTACAAAATCAAAGATACTTTTGATGAAAATGGACGACCGATTCGATGCGATGTTGGCGCAAATGGCGCAGCAGCATGGCGGCGTGGAGCCGTTGCTGGAGTCGTTCTTCGGCTTTCTGCATCGCAAGACGGATTTTTACGTGGTTTCCAGCGACCCAGTGAGGCACAAAATGGGTTTCCTGCCGGACCAGGCGCAGCAAAAGGTGCTCAATGCCTTCCAGAAGTACCCGATGAAGAATCTGAGCGGCAGTGCCGAAGGAGCTGCGAAGACTACTACTACTACACGGACTACGCCTGCTACAAAGACTGAGAACACTCGAATTCGTGGTGCTCCTGCTGCTAAGAGGGAGCCTCAACTGACAGAAGACGGCAAGCAAGGTACACTTGGATTGGCTAAACAACTTGATAGTACGCTGATTAACTGTCATTGATAATGATGCAGTTCCGGTGGGTAATGGAGGAGTAGCTGCTAATTACACGTGGACGCAGACGCTGGAGGACGTTTCGGTAGGCATATTGAGCGTGTACTTAACGAAAAAATGCTTTAACTGACCGGTCACACGTTGGTTCTCGTAGATTCAGATGGAGCTTGCGCAAGCTACACGGGCAAAGGACTTAAACTGCAGAATCGAGGCGACAAAGTTGCGAGTGACACTCAAGAGCGATCCGACAAAGCCTCTGCTGGAAGGAGAATTACCCGAGAAAATCCGCGCTGATGAGAGTATTTGGTCATTGGAGAGTAATCAGACATTGAACATCTCTCTGGAGAAGATTAAACCGACTTGGTGGGCTAGTGCACTGAAAGGCGGACCGGAGATTGATACCAGCCAAGTCGATTCTCGAAGGAACATTCAAGACTACGACGAGGCTACGCAGGGAGCCATCCGAAAAGCTGTGTACGACCAGCGCCAGCAACAGGTAACCGGAGTTCCACTCACACCTGAAGAGCAAATGCTGCAGGAAGCCAAAGATCTGCCTGGCTCACCGTTTCTACCTTCAACACAAGATAAATAGCAGACTGAGAACCCTTTTTGCTCAATGCACACGCTTCATTTTCACTGCCATCGGCTCAGTTCCTAGATCTAGCAGTAGAGAAGCCCCAGAGATGATGATGAGTAAGTGAGAATAAAGTTACAAGATGCCCCAGTGACGCTCGAAGCCATTCAGCAGACGGCAGATGGCCTGGGCTCCGCTCATCGGGTACTCGGAGATCGAGATAGTCTCGTCCAGCTGCAGTATACAAGCACACATACATAAATGTTCATTGCACTCCTATTCAATAACTCGAAAGGCCAGGAAGCACGTACGTAGTTGCAGTTCTCCTTGGAGATGTGGCCGTGAGCCATGGCACCGAAGATGAACACGACCGGCTCGTCCTTAGGCAACGACTCCACCCACTCCCACGGGTTCACAAGCGTACCGGTACGCGAGAGTGCGTACTTCTTGCAGTTGGCCGGTAGGTACTTGGTCACGGGGTTCTTGATCACGTTCAGTAGTGTGTGGTTGCCGTCCGACGAGCGGATCTTTAGCGTGTGTAGCAATTGCACTGCAATAATGAACGATTGTTATTAACACCTCTGTATCAACTAGTATTGTATCAATTATCCACTGCAACGCACCCATGAGACCAGCGAAACGCTTGTACGTGCGGGGTACGCGCATCTGCGAGCTCACTTCGATGAGCACGCCCTTAGTGCTCTTGATGTACATCTGCAGCAATAGTAATATCGTCAGCTTGGATACTACATATTTTCTTTTGCTAAAGGTTACTACACACCTTGAGGTAGCCGGCCTTGTTGAGCGGCGAGTCGAGCAACGCCATGAGCTCCTGGTGCAGAATGTCGGGACGCGATTGGCTAGCATCGCGGTTAAGCTTCTTGTGGATGCCCTTGTGGTCGTCGCAATTGAGCAGCTGGTAGCCCTTGGACGTCTTGACCGTCTCCAGCGCTGCCTGCTCCAGGATCACGATCACCTGTCGCCGCTTCACGTCCTCTTTGCTCGCGCTCATGGTCAATTCAAATTCGCTTGTGCGTCAATGCCAAAAAGCACTGGTCGTCACAAATTCGGATCTATTTTCGGGGCTGTGGTAAATTCGGTGATGTGTGGACCACATATAACGTACATAGTGGAGACGATCTTGAAGCGACGTAATAAAATGGATTTTTGAATAAAAAGTACTTTGTATAGGAAAAAGTGTGCATTGGTTTCGAACCACTTTTGATCTTTTTTTTTTATTATTATGGTGGGCCACAAGCTATGAGCCAAAAACTTTTTTTCCAGGAAAAGTGCTCATAGCTAATGGCCCACCATAATAAAAATAGATCAAAAGTGGTTCGAAACCAATGCGTACTTTTTCCTATACAAAGTACTTTTCTTGCGTTCTTCAAACTGCGCAGCGAACATTGGCCCAAGCCTATTTTATTACGACCCAAAATTTGACCCCCCCCCTTTATTTGGGTTCCGAATAACCCAAATAAACCATCCCGGCCAATCAGATCTCTAGAAATATTTTTCCATCCCCATTTAAGTTGTGTTGGCTGTCAGCCGTTGGATAGCATTAAGTTGTATGGCGGCGCTAAGTTCGTTCGTAATGGCCACCATTCATAAAGAAAAGCCGGGGATGTGAAGGAGGAGATGGCTTTTATGGCTCGGTAGGCAGGTAGATAGCAAGGAGAGAAGAAGAAGTTTTAGTTGGAGACGTCAAAAGACGAAGTGAGCACTATATTAGTCTTAGAAAGCCCCTAGTAGCTGCACACCAGCCATTAGTGTTAGTTTAGTTTAAGCCAGTCATAACGCCTTAAACAGGACCTCCTAAATCTCATTATAATATCTTAGAGAGATTAGTTCAAAGTAATCATACTGTTTAGAGGGTATTTCAACAGCCTCCCTGCCTCTTAACATATTTTATCAAACTGACAATTCTATTTTATAACAGAGGTAAATTTTCTTTACAGGACATTTCCTCAGTCCTTGAAACGCCGCCAACGAAGTCGCTTAGGCAAGGTGATCCAACTTGGCCCTGCAGTTTTCTGCTAGGGAAGAAGGACGATAAGCGACACACCTGGTAGGAATTCAAGGATGGAGACCAACTTGCCGTCTGTACCTGCCACTACCACGAAGCAGCCCCCCCCCCCCTGTGCATGAAAAAGAGAAGGAAGAGAAACACAACTGCAAAGCGACTGCGCGCTCAAAAGAATGCACGAGCCGCTGCCACGCACACAGCGACGGTCGCATCGTGCACGACGACTTCTCAGGCCGTTCCAGAGGCGGAAGCAGTCTCTGAGACTGGGCGACCAGCTTCTGAAGCTGCGCCAGAAGGTTCAATAGCTACGATAGTATTGACAGACGCTGTTTCGGTGGGCACAGAGCCCTATCCAGTTACGAAGGACTCTTCTACGAGGGGGAAGAAGAAGCGGGTGCCACGAACAGCACTGCAGCTTGCGTCAGCTCTCAGCGCCGCGCTGGAGGAAGAGGAGGAGGCTTCTCGAGCCCATGTGTCCACCACACAGTCCAATGTCACTAAAGTGGGGGAATTAAAGGATTCTTCCATTTGTCGCACTGCAAACACAGATTTGACACATTCTGACACCGACTATGTGTCTAGCGACATAAACACTGATAGTGACAGCGACTGTGAGATGTACTGGCGCATTTACGGCAAGAATCACTGTAATGGACCCGCTGTGTGCCCACTACTTCGGCTTACACGTTAGCGCACGTGTACGAGAAAG
>NW_008649030.1:391619-392499 GCF_000247585.1 Phytophthora nicotianae INRA-310 | reverse complement strand
CAATGTGAAAGCCATTGTCGTAATCAAGTGGCTACATGTAGCCACTTGCGTGTAACCCCGTTACAATCACGATCGATCCAAATTAACTGTCACGGCAAATTACGCATCAACCAAGGAAAAGTGGCAGGTTGCTCGGATTAATGATAGGCGTGGTGATTCGCACCTTGAATACAAGTATCAAGTGCTGTGGGTCGTCAAGAGACGACGGTACTATCAGCGGACATGGGAACCTCGTGCCCAGCTGCTCGCTGATGACTTCCGGAAAGATGGACAGGTGAAAAGCCTCCGAAGTCAAGACCTTCGCGAAATTCTGGCCAACCGATGAGTACGGCAAGAATGCTATCGGTGCGGACTCTGCAATTTCAATGCATTGAGACGTGCAGCAGAATTAGCCGGCCGTCCTGATATCGTGACGAAAAAGGACATTGACGACTTTGTGGAGCATCAGATGACTTCTCGTGGAAGGTTGTTCTCGTCTTCTTGCGTCGTCTACGTGATGCTGGTCGTGACTCATTTACAGAGCCATTGCTTTGGACAATTTCGCGGTTCCTGGTCGGCGTGATGTCCGTGTGCTCAGCGAAATCAAGATCGAGAATGGTGTTTACGTCGCTGCAGCTTACAACCATCAAAGCGTCGGGCATGCTTTCGTTCTCACAGTCCACGACAAGAACCGGCTTTTCTACGATTTGGAAGAAGGTAAGCCTGTCGAGTCAGCGGAGGATTGGATTGATTTCTATGCATTTGTTCGTTCGTTCATTGTCTGCAAGCAGAATTAAGTGATAGGAACAATCTTGGTTTTGATTGGCGAAAACAAAAGAATATCCACATTTTATCGGGATTTCCAGATTTTATCTTTTTACAAAATCAAAGATACTTTTGA
>NW_008649030.1:374211-390607 GCF_000247585.1 Phytophthora nicotianae INRA-310 | reverse complement strand
AATCTGACATGGAGAAACGCTTTTTCAGATATGATTTCAGCTCACTGGCTAGTGCTGGTGTAGGCGCAATGATCAGTAAGTCGTCGACGTACACTGCAATGTAACAGGTGATGTCGGCAACTGTGCGTCGAAATACGCATCGATCTTTAATGAGTTTCAGGAATCCGAGATTCTCTAGGAAGGCAGACAAGGGGCGCTTGCTTAAGCCCGTATAAGCTCTTAAGAAGTTTACACACTAGGTGCTCCTTGCCCGGGATTTTATAGCCTTCTGGTTGAGCCATGTAGATCTCTTCTTCCAAGTAACCATTCAGGAATGCTGTCTTAACATCCATTTGGTGAACGTCAAAGTCAAGAAGAGCTGCAATGGCGAGCAGTAGTCTGAGTACCTCCATCCTGATTACAGGAGAGAAAATCTCGTTGTAGTCGATGCCATATTCCTGAAGGAATCCTTTGATCACAAGACACGCTTTGAAGCGGTCAATTTCGCCAGTGCCGATATACTTCACTACAAAGACCCATCGGCTACTTAAAATCTTCCTCCTTTAGGAGGGGATACCGACGCCCAAGTGTTATTGTCCATGATTAATTGTATTCCGATTTAGCTGCTGTATGCCACTGGTTAGCGTGGGAGGACTTCATTGCTTCCCGATACGTAGTGGGCTCTGACACATACCGAATAGCTAGTAAGGCGTACAGTATATGCTGACGTTGCTCCTGTTCATGAATATCTTCCTCAGAGTTGAGGGTTACGTCATTGACTTCCGCAGATCTATCAATGGCTTCCGCAGAATGGCGGGGTCGCTTAGGAGTTGAATGATGCGGAGGGTCAATCCATCCCCGTTCCAAAAGAATAATGTATGGCTGTTCGGTCAATATCCTCCCTCGGTGAGGGCAGTACACGTTCGTTCACTGTACCTGCTGCTGTTGTCATTGCAGGGCCTGGTATGTGAGACGGTGTCGCCACTGGTTCTGACGCATGTTCAGCGGTAGCAGTTGCAGGTGGCAAAGACACAGGTGCAGGTGGAGCGACAGGTTGCTGCCGATTCGTGTCCTGTGTGGGCTCTGGAGTAGTCGTCAGGCCAGTGAGAGAGGGAAATTCGTCCACTTTAAAGACTACATCACGACTATAGATAATTGCGTGAGTATTGATGTCCATCAGACGGTATCCTTTCTTGTGGTCCGGCACACCAAGATACATACACAAACGGACTCTAGCGTCGAGTTTGTCTCGGTATTGCTCCGAGATGTGGACATATCTACTACATCCGAATACTTTGATGTACTGCATGGATGGAATACGGTTGTGCCAAAGCTCATACGGGGTTCGACCATCCGTCTTGGAGCTAGGAGTCATATTGATGAGAGTGGTCACGTGACAGACGCACTCGTCCCATAACTGCTTTGGTAGCTTGCCGTCAAGTAGAAGGGCTCGTACACGCTCCATGATTGTGCGCATGCGACGTTCTGCAACTCCATTTTGTTGAGGAGTGTATGCGTTGGTGAACTGAGCGTGAGTTCCATACTTTTTAAATATGATGCGACCAAGCTTCTCTTACTCTTTAGCGTTGTCTCCTTGAAGCCGCTGAATCTCAAAATTACCCTCGTGTGCGTTGTCTTCAACAGAACGTGTACTCAATGACAGATATACCTTGTCTGATAATATTCAAGGCTTTCTTCCTGAAGTCTTCGTAGCAGTCATACAACTCGCTACGGTTTTTAATTGCATAAGTGAACATAAATCGAGAAAAGTCATCGATGAAGACCAAGAAGTAACGACAACCAGTAAGGCTGGGCACAGGTAGTGGACCACAGATATCTGAATGAACTTTTGACAAGGGTGATGTAGCACGTTAAACAACTCTATTAGAGTAAAATGGGGAGCGGTGTGACTTCGCTAACGTGCAGGCAACACAGAAGAAATCTGTCTTTAGACCTAGAGGTATAGATCCATCGAGTCCAAGTATGGCTTGGCTCCTAGATAGGTCATTCAAGACACGAACGTTAGGGTGTCCAAGGCGTTTATGCAGTAGCAGAATGGAACGTTGCTTACCTGAGGCAGTAAGAGCCGTTGGAGGCGCCGCTGGTTTGGCATGGAACTGATACAGATCCGTGTTGGTAGCCATGAGCGCTTTGATCTTGAAGGGCTGGTCAGTTTGCATATAACACTGTTTGCGGTCAAAGTTGAAGTGAAAGTCGTGCTTCACAGCTGCTGGAATTGATAGCAGACTGAATTGGAGGTGGGGAGTGTACAAGACGCCATGGAGGATAAGCTTCTGCATAGTGCCCTTGGAGTCAGTGACTTCCAGCTCAACCCGTCCAATTCCTTCGATGGGGAGTTGGTTTTTATAATAATTGTAATCGAGCCACCGCTGGAGGTGATGTCGGTGAACCACTGAGATTCATGGGTGACGTGACGAGTGCAGCCAGAGTCGATCGTCCAGGTGGGGTCGGGTTCTACCTTGACTTGAGCGGTGAGGCTAAACGGGAGATTGACTGTGGTAGCAACAGCAATGAGACCGGTATCACGACGTCCTTGGTGAGTTATCTTGCGGTTGTTTTCAGAATCACTGTCGTCATCATCTTCCTCGTCGTTGTCTGACTCAAGAGGTCGGCCCTTATAGCGATCTTGGCCGCGATGTTTGCCGCCATTTCCATGCTTGTTCTTGCTACTACCGTTGTCACCCTTAAAATTGCGGTTGTTGTTATTCTTGCCGTGTCGTCCATTGCCACCTTTGTTTAAGTTCTGGTATGGGTGATCGCGTTTCGAGTTACCCTTGAAGGCGAAGTTGGCAGGAAACACTGTCCCAGCTTTCACTCGTCCATCGTGCAAATCTTTCTGCAGGCCTTGGCATTGACGAATGTTGTGGCGTGGGCGATCATAGTACGAGCAGATATTGGCATTGTCACGGCCTTGAGCGTGTGACGCAGGAGGTCCGGTAGCCACTAGAGCTCTCTCACCCATGGTAGCAGAGGCCTCTGGTGTACCCTTGGCCAAGGTGTAGCGCTATTGAGCTTGAAGATCGCGAACCTTACCTTCAATGCTCTGCTTAAGGTCTTCATACGGGATATACTTCCGCTGGCCCTTCCAGATGCGGAGATCATCCTTCCACGACTTGGGCATCCAGTGGAACACTTCTGTCCCTCGGTCATCACCGATTCGGTGGCTTCTGACGCGGCTTTCATCGCGTTTTCAAGCTTGAGAAAGAACTCGGTCAAGTCGAAGCCTTCCTCATACTTGATCTCCATCAAGTAGTGTTGAATGAAGTACGGATCACCATGAAAAGCCGCTCCCTTGTACTTCTGGCAGATGTAGTTGAATATCTCGTAGAATGTCGTGAGATTCTTAACCAGCCGCACGTGTATGTTGTCCATCGTTTTCATCAAAATGGTCTTGGTCTTGGCTTCTTGGTGACGGCGTTTGCACTGGCTGAGAGGTTGAGGCTTCTCTTTCTTGGCGTGTTTGCGGGCACGACGAGCTTCGCGCTGGTTAAACGATCGAACTACCGGGAGGTCCTTCCGCTTGATTGACGTATCGGAGCTGGCTCCAAAGTCTTCGTCCGAGTCTGAGGACGGCTTGAGCTCGTCGTCGCTCTCGTCGTAGTCCACAGCGTCGGAGTCAATTTCGACGTTCTTGGTAGCCTTGGTATGCGATTCATTGCTGTCTTCAGACATATCGCTGCCGCTGTCTTCACTCTCATCTTCAGACATACCGCCGTAGTCAGACTACTTCACGTAGCCGAGGAGGTGCTTGCCATCTAGTGCTGTGCACACACGGGTATTCCAGACGTCGAAGTTTTCGGCGCCTATGAGGCCTGGGAAGTCGTCGCTTGAGGCTTGGCTTGGGCTCATAACCTATGGCTCGGTAGGCAGGTAGATAGCAAGGAGAGAAGAAGAAGTTTTAGTTGGAGACGTCAAAAGACGAAGTGAACACTTTATTAGTCTTAGGAAGCCCCTAGTAGCTGCACACCAGCCATTAGTGTTAGTATAGTTTAAGCCAGTCATAACGCCTTAAACAGGACCTCCTAAATCTCATTATAATATCTTAGAGATTAGTTCAAGGTAATCATACTAACAGCTTTAACGCCATCTCACTCTTAAAACTGACGGTAACTCAACAATTGCATTCTACATATAACAAATCTACATATAACAGATGCTAAGTATGAAATAATTCCGTCACAACCTTGCCGACTCACATCGAAAAGAGCTCGCCAACCGACGCACACAAGCGTCGAGAATAAGTAAGCCGGGCGGGCTCGAGAATCGGCAGAGAACAAATAAATCCACGCACTTCAACCATTATGGCACATCATCTACATGTCTTCTTTATCCTGTGTATACTCGCTATTATCTCTACTCATGGCGCCGTACTGCGCCGCACGTGGACGACACAGCCGTGGTGCGAGAGTGTGCGAAAACCTCAGTGGCCTTTCGCATACCAGAAGACACCGACGCAAACTCTGGAGTGGCAGGGCAGAGTGAACCCCAATGACCAGGATATCCGCCACCAATGCTTCGTCTTCGGTGTCCAGAGCAAGTGTCACCTCTGTGAGAACTTCGCCTGCAACGGTGCCAGTGGCGATCGCTGCGTCTTCCAGTTGCAGGGCGTTACGTGGTCTGCTCTACCCAAGAACATCCCGACAGTGACGGATGTCCCGTGGGCGGTAGGAGGACAGCATCGCTACGACTACGGAGGAGCAACGCATCTCTGTGTTTTCTTATCAGGCGGCAAATGCTTGTCACCGTTCACGACGGATTTTTCACAGTGTGATGTGAGATGTTGGGGCACAAAGTCCGGGAAATTGACGTACAAAGGAGCACATCCGAACAGGAACTCGAGCGACGCAGAAGCGTCAGATATTTGGAGTTATTCATCTTCATTTGGGACATCAGGACGTTCACAAGGACAAGTGACCACAGTAGCAGGTGAAGGCACAGCCGGATTTCTCGACGGATCCGTAGCGACGGCACGGTTCAATCATCCGCGAGGTGTGGCGGTGGGCTCGAACGGCGTCGTGTACGTGGCTGATACAGCCAACCACCGGATCAGAAAGATTGATCCAAGCACCAAAATGGTGTCAACACTTGCAGGTGATGGCATTGAAGGGTTCTCGGATGGAGCTGCGCTTTCAGCCGCGCGGTTTTCCTATCCTTCGGATGTCGCTGTGCTCGAGACGAATTCGGGAACGATTACTGTCTTCGTAGCAGATACGGGCAACCATCGCATTCGACAGATCAAGAATGGTATTGTGTCTTGTCTTTCTGGCCTGTGCGGTGCCGGAGTGGAGACCGTGAGACTCTCGCAGCAACCAGCGAAACCTCATGCCGGTCTGGCTGATGGAAACCCTTTCGGTGCCCGATTCGATTCCCCCATGGGCATCGCGGTTGATGCAGATGGTATTGCATTCGTCGCGGACACAGGCAACCACTTGATACGACGGATAGAACCGGACGGAACCACACTCACAATAGCTGGTGGCGTGGTTCCTTCGGAGGACGCAGACACACCTGGCTGTTTGTCGCCGTGTCTACGCGGTGAGCGTGGATTTCGAGACGGAAACCTGACGTTCGCTCGGTTTGAGAGTCCACGCGCTATAGCTATCGGTGCTCAACGCACGCTCGTTGTTGGTGAAGGCCATCGTGTCCGTCGCGTTACATATGACGGCGGTGCAGCGTCTACTATTGAGACTGTCACGTCGACGAACCGTGTTGTTACTTTAGCTGGATCGAACGTACCAGGGCATACTGACGGTGAAGGCAACGAAGCCACGTTTAACGCTCCAGCTGGAGTCGCGTTTGCTGCCGATGGACGCGTGTATGCTGCCAGCTCTACGGACTGCTCGGTGCGTCAGATAACTCCTGCCTCTCTCGTCTCACGAACGGTAACCTGTTCGACGCGAGCGACTGAAGTGTTGCGTCCTAGTGGCTGTGCATCATACGAACAGCCTGTAGACGAACTGTTTCTTCAGACTTCACCATCAGCCAACAATATTTATCACAATTATCTCCAGCGCAAAGAATTTGATCCGGTTCAGGGTACAGCAATTTCTGGACGAACGTTGAAAGACTGTACGGGTTCACCACCTGCTGATGGGCTTGTTCAAGGAGATCTCGCACTACCATTACGCGATCCTGACACGCAAGCGATCATCACTGACGTGTTTGAAGACGTGGAATACGGCACAACTATCAAAATCCGTTGCCCAGCGGCTTGTGACGTTAGCGCAACACTGAAAGTCTATGGTTCGGGTCTCTACAGTGACGTTTCTTCCATCTGTCTCGCTGCAATTCACAGCGGCGCCATCGTAGCTGCACAAGGAGGTCTAGTGACGTTAGCATTGGAGAGAGGAGCCCAGTCAACAGCTCAGGTATCCAAAACACTGGGATCTACAGCGAATGGAGTGACTTCGCTAGACTTACCGACGACACAGAACAACCGTGCTCGTCTTTTTAGTATCAAGTCGTATCTGCGACCAAAACTCGAGGTACAATCGATCGCAGGAGCTCCGAATGCGCCACTAGGATCCCAACAAGACGGCTGTGGCTATCTTGACGCACAGCCGCCTCTAGCCGCGCGTTTTCTGGGGATCGCGGGGCTTGACATCGCTCGATCTCGCTCACTTTCACGTACGGATTTTCTGTACATCGCCGACGCTGGTAACAATCGCATCCGTGCACTTACTGCGACTTGTGCCAAGGTCTGTGAGAACGATGGAGTTTGTACTGCTCCAGATGTGTGTACGTGCTCTTCAGGTTGGACAGGAGATGACTGTACGACACCAGTATGCAGTACAAGCTGTGGATCAAGGCAAATATGTGTGGGTCCTGATCAATGTGACTGCATCCCTGGATATGGAGCCTTGCCAGCGTGTACGACACCCAAATGTGTCCAAACTTGTGCACACGGAGGCGTTTGTTCAGCGCCAGACACTTGTTCGTGTGCTTCTGGATGGTTTGACGCTAATTGCACAACTCCAGTGTGTACTCAAACCTGTGGCAACGGTGGTAATTGCACCGCTCCCGACACTTGTACATGCTCCGACGCCTGGAAAGGTACAGATTGTCGGGTACCAGTTTGTACTCAAACTTGCAAGAATGGGGGGAGCTGTGTAGCACCCGATTCATGTTTGTGTGCAGCGGGTTGGAGTGGATACGACTGCAGTCTTCCAATCTGTCCTCAGGGAGATTTTGTACCACATCCAAGTGGCTACGCTAACGCACTACCACGTCCTCTATCAGTTGAGAACTACGTGCCTTGTGATTTTGCCCGATGGTGTCTTGAAACTGGAGAATTCGACTGTTTACATCGATTATACTCGACTTCTAGTCCTGTGGTTAACGCATCAAGTGGCTTAGCGGCGAAAGGGAAGACTCCACCATCGTATGGAGGCTGTCTGCTTCTCGAATTAGGGGATGAAGCACTTACACAGTTCCAATATCTGTCCGAGCTCAACGCAACCAGCGATTTCTACCGGTTTGCTCCAGTTCAACCGTACGAATGGAATACTTCTGCACCTTGGAGAGGCATCTCAAAGCCAGAAGTGGGGGTTTCTCCGCCGTTTCTGCTAACTAGCGATCGACAAGTAGCTCTAGTGGAGCGTAGACGAATTGTTCAAGGTGTCTACGCCTGTGCTCACGGAGGTAGTTGTGTAGCTCCAGATGTATGTGAATGCGCCTCAGGTTGGGCAGGTTTCGACTGCCGAACTCCTGTATGTTCACAAGGTTACTATTCTCCAAACCAAGTGACTTATTTGGCAGCAGAACCGACTACTGCCACCCACCCACGACAACCAGTTACCAACCCAACATACACAGCAACGGTTGAGCAGATCGGATACACTCAAGTTACAGTCACCACCGAGACTCGAGGTGGGGTACGATACAAACCAACACAAGGAGGCTATGCGTGCTCAATTCGGAGTATTACAGAGTGGGAGAAACCATTGACACCCGATGGATCTCCGGCGTATTACTTCAATCATCCTAATTACTATTCGCGCTATATGGATCGCGAATTATCTGCTGACGGTCACTACCACACCCACTGGACTGGTATGATGTGGCCTCCACTTTATAATCTATCCAAGCCGTCATTAGATGATACACGAGAAGGTTGGAAACGTGGAGGCACGTGGAGCTACATTTCCGATAGGAAATGGCAAAAAGGGGGTTGTCTTCTCGAGTTTAGCCGTACTTGTTCCTCTGGAGTCCAAGCTACGGACCTATTAACGGGCAAACTAGGTGTGTTGGTAGTTGACACGGACGCTTCGTATCGACCTCAAGTCACATACACGGTGCAAGGTGCTGTTCGCCGTGGGTTCTGGAACTCTTCAGTGTTTGGAGATTGTGTAGATCAAGTTGTGCGTGGATGTTTCAACAATGGTACGTGTGTGGCACCTGGTGTGTGTGACTGTGCTTCTGGCTGGTCTGGTACAGATTGTTCAGTACCTCTGTGCACTCAGACGTGTATGAATGGGGGCAATTGCACACTGCCAAACACTTGTACGTGTGCATTAGGCTGGACAGGAACGGATTGTTCGATTGCTATGTGTGCTCAAGAATGTCGGAATAACGGGACGTGTATTGGACCTGATCAGTGCAAGTGCGTCACTTGGGACTCAAATTGGCGTGACGGTCGTGAAAATGGTGGCAAACCAGTCTTCCAACTGCCTGATGGGAGAGCGCAGCGTACAGGTTATACCGGTTATGATTGCAACACTCCAATTTGTGTTCAGGCCAAGCGGTTCGTAATGAACGTGGCATCTCGCTCTTCCAGTAACTTCCGTGCATTACGAGGAAACTACGACAGCGCCACTGCAGTTCGCAATTGTGATACATACCGATGTCCTCAGTACGACGTGGAGCTCGTGGCCAATGATGGACGTTCTTTCCAGACTGGATGCTCGGTTGGAGACCCCGAGCCGAATCCTAAGCGCAGTGCAACACTCACAGGCGCTCAGCAGATTCAGAATCTGCTAGATTATCGTGATGATCTCAATGTTGCACGCGTATCCGATGAATTCCTATGTGGGAATATAGTTTGGCGACAAGGAGACATTGAAAGTGACAACGGGTCGAATCGAGTGATCCGTACCAACTACGTTAATGTGACTAAAGTGGATGATGTTACATGGGAGTACGGTATTTCAACTCCAGGCGAAGGTGTCTATGAATGTTACAACTCTGGTGCCTGTGTAGCTCCCGATGAATGTGCGTGTGGCGATGGCTGGACTGGCATTGACTGCAACACGCCATTGTGTCGCTTTCAAAGGGCTGATGAACGTGCTGGTGTGTCTTCCGGATGTCGTAATGGCGGTGTGTGCATTAGTAAAGACCAATGTCGATGTATCACAGTGAAGTCTTCACTGCATGACCACTATCCTACAGCACCAACAGGGATTACAGGATACTTTGGTTCGGATTGCGCACTACCAATCTGTATCCAAGGCATCTTTGATCCAATCTGCAATGCTAGTGTTGTGGCTAACGATCTCAATCTGACTAGCGGAAATATTACGAGTGTTGACGATATAGCCAGCAGTATTGTAAGTAGTGGAGATGGTTGTTATCGATGCAAGAATGGAGGACTCTGTGTCGCCCCCGACGTCTGTGCATGCGCTGAAGGCTGGACTGGATTCGACTGTTCTACTCCAATTTGCGAGTTGTCTAAAGCGGTTGTAGCCTCCGTTCGTTCAACACTCTTCACTGTGGACGAACTCAAAGTGGAAACTTTTCGTACAGATCCGTGTGGAACTAAAGGAGGTCGATGGGGTAAGGAAATTGTAAATGACGCCTTAGTTGGTCAAGGTAACTGCACTCTTCCCATGAAATGTACATGTTTGTGTCGGAAACGCTACGATAAGAAACTCTGCGATTCTATCGGAGAATTTTGTGAAAAACCGTGGCAAGATCCTTTTCATCGGTCGATCCCTCCAGGTTTCGTATACGGAACTCGAGATTGTGTCGATGGTTTCCAAGGAATTGAAGATGAAGATGGCAACTTTCAGAGTTGTCACTTGCAGATCTACGTTCCAACAACTTGGCGTCGCTACACTGTGAGCTTTGTGGCCATTTTATCAGTACTCGGCTTGATAATTCTCGTGGCTTGGTACTACATCCGCAAGAGGGTGCGACGAGCTCTGTTGCTTGCCAAGGCTGAACGTCGACGTTCACGTAAAAACTCGGAAGAAAACATGAATAAGCCCAAACTTGGAGCCTTCACACACCCTAAAAACGATTAATAGCAATAGCCAAGAACATCTTTCTATTGTCTTCTCATATATCCTTGCAAATTAGTGTTCATCCTCTACGAGACGAGCATCTCAATAGGAATCTGCGACGATTTCTGTTCCTCTTGACCATTAGCCACTACAGAAGCTTCGTTAGCCTTAGCGCTCGATCCGATAGCGTTCGAGGCTTCGGCTGCACGTAAATATTCGTCGCGTCGGCCCTGTGACTCATTTAAAAACGCAGTTAGAGCTTCGGGAGGACCAGCATTTCCTTCGTCTGTTGCTGTACCAGCAGGGAGAGGTTCGATACTAGGCAGTAACTCCTCCTCTTGCTTCACGCGAGACAAAACCAGCTCCTCGAAACAGTTGCCTGGTGGTGACAGACTGAACTCGCGTCGCTCTTCTGGCTCCACGTATCGTTCAGCTGAAGTTCCAAATTCCTCAAGAACAGCAGCGCAGATCGTCTCCACTTTCCGTTCCAAGATGGAAAGAGAAGGGAACTCGTTCATCACGCGCATAAACCAATCATTCATCTCCGTTGTCGACTCAAAGTGATGACGGTACAGCGGTCGGAACGTGGGTGTACCTTCGAGAAACACTGTACGAATATGGTGCTCCCGTGCCTGGCGATGGAACGGCAATTGACGGTCCAGCATTATACGTTCCCAGCCGCATACACCGTGACGAGCCATGCCGTAAAATACGCCCAAGTCGTGGATCCACGGACACCACCATACGGGCATATCCGCCACTAAACTCTCCTGTCCTGACTTGAGATAAGCCTCCAACGCCACCCGCTTGGTTGACAGAATCTCCAGCACATCTTCAAGCAATTGAGTTCTCCGCATGGTAACCCAGGCAGTGTTACGCGCTTTGAGGCCATGCGCCAGCACACCTTCGTAAGCGTCCACGAACTCAATGCCAATCAGATCGCCCAACGCCACTGCACGTTGATCAGAACCCAGCGGATCGGCCCGCATACGAGCCACTTCACGGCACTTGGGGGCAAATTTCGTCTCGTAAAACGTGCGGGCCATCATCGCCGTCTTGTTCAGATTGCCCCACTCGACGATATTGCGCCACGACACACTATCCGTCTCCCACGCGAACTCTCGCGCTTGCTCCGTCACAAACGGCAACATCGATGGTGTAGCTCTCCCATCAGGCGCAACTACAGCCCGCTTGGCCAAAATCCGTGGCGCACCGTGAATTGCCATCATGTACGCGAAGGAGCGACGTTCTTCCTTAGTCCAGTCGGTATTTTTCATTCGATGATGTGAAGCAGGAGCCACTGTGGCTTCGGGGAGTTGTCGAGCATTGTGCAACACCGCCATATGTCGAAGAATGTCCACCTGAGCGAGCTGCATGGCCTTCAGCTCCAATCGACGCAATGTCATGGTACGTGCACGCATTTCTTGAGCAATTTGACGTCGCTGTTCCATGGCCACACGCTCTTTCTTGAACTTCTCCTTCTCGTGACGTCGCTTGATTTCCTCTGCAGACAGCAGCCAGCCTAGCAAGCGATTCATATGCTGCACTTCTGGCTGCTTAAAGGAATTTGCAGCTGCAGTCACATCAGCTTCAGCCTTCCCATTACTCTTGGCGGAACTGTCATCGTTCGCGGAGCTTGAGGCACTTTCCGAGTCGCTCATACCCACATCGTCTTCTGCAGATACAGCACCCTCTCTCGCTGGTAAAGCAGCAGAAGTCGTCTGGTTCGAGCTGCCCCCGTTGCTTGCTTCTACTTGATCACGAGCTGCTTTCTCTAATCGCGCGAAATACAGACGAGGATCTGCCAGAATTTGGGCACATCGGCCGTATCCGTGAAGGAATACACCCATCAGCAAGTTCCTGTCGGCGTCCTCGTTCCACCACGGCGTGATTTGAGTCCACGCGGGCCTTTCACCCACGTCAACCAGTTCGATATGAGGCACCAGCTTATCAACGCCATAGTATCTGGCACGTTCGTCGATACTAGCAGTAGGATTGGGTCTTGGCTTGGAGGAGTCCTCGTCTTCCTTATACAACTCGTCACACACATTGCACGCCGTGGTCACCAGTTGCTGAAGTCTTTGCAACATGTCCAGTCGAACCACCACACGACGACCGCCACCCTGTTTGGACTTGAGCACAAAGTCCTCTTCCTTCAACACGGGCGACAATTCTTCTTCATCGATCAGATTCTCCTTCTGAGCGAACATGGCAGCGTGGATCGACGCCTTCACAAAGGTAGAGTCATCTTTCCTTTGATCACACGCCAGTGCCGACACATAAATAAACCCACGCGCAAAGCGTTCCACCTCCTTAACAGAGCGACTACCGCCACTCTGGCTACGAATGATCTCCCAACGACCAAATCCGTAGTGCATCAGTGCACGCTGCAGACGATCACGTCCATTTTGAGTCCATTCACGAGGAGCACTCTTCTCCTCAAGCCGTTCACGCTCTTCCTTGTCGCGCTTCTCTTGCTCGAACTCATCGTCTGAGATACTGCCGTCCGAAAAGCTACCGCCATCGCCAAAACGAGCCACTCGGGTACGCTTGCGTTGCTGCGGTAGTAAGTCTTCGGCTTCTACGGGGTCAGGCTCAGACAGTCCCACAGCTTTCTTCCAGAAATCAGGATCATCGAGATCGACATCGTCCGAGGTGGTGGCTGACACGAAACTAGCCTTGGAGAAGCTTGATTGGGCCTGCTCCGTGTACTGCACGATCTGTGACGAGCGCTGCAAGATCTGGTCGATGTCTAGCGCACAAAACTGTTCGCCAGCATTGTCGTCGTCTCGGAACACATCGTACGCTCCACGTTTAAGCAGCTCGTCAATCTCCTTCGACTCTTGAGCCTTGGAGCTCTTGTTCCGTTTCTTGCCGCCTTCTTCTTCGTTCTCACGACGCATGTGTGTGAGCACAGCCTTATCCAGTCCCAGCTTCAGTGAAGCCTTGTGGAACATGTGCATCTCGTAGGTTTTACGTGTGATCAGACGATAAATCTTCACCGAGTGAGTCTGACCAATACGATGCGCACGAGCTTGAGCTTGCAGATCGTTCTGAGGGTTCCAGTCACTGTCAAAGATAATAACTGTGTCTGCAGCGGTCAAGTTGAGTCCCAACCCACCAGCTTTGGTCGATAGTAGCATCACAAACCGCTTGTACTCTGGCTTGACAAAGCGATCCACAGCAGCTTGGCGGTCGTTTCCACGAATATTACCATCCAATCGCTCGTACAGGTATCCGCAGTAACGCAGATAGTCCTCGATAATGTCCAGCACACGCACCATCTGACTAAATATCAATACCTTGTGTCCTCCATCGTTCAGACGTGGCAATAACTTGTCGATCAGCACCATCTTGCCGCAACACTTGACCATCATCTCGTGACGCTGAGTATCAGTCGTCAGTCCTTCATTCAGGATCTCTTCAACGCCGTTATTCAAGTACGGATGGTTGCAACACTTGCGGAGTTCCATCATGACATTCATGAGGTTCGGGACGTTGCGTGGGTTGCCACCACGGTTCAAGAAGGCCGTGTTTCTCTCGTAAATCGCACGGTACCATTGCTTCTGTACCGGAGTGAGCTCCACTTCAACGATGGTCTCTTCCTTCGGGGGTAGAGACTTCTCGACGTCCTCCTTCACACGACGCAGCAGATACGGCTTCAGCATCTTGTGTAGATCAGCCACTTGTTGAGCCTCATGCAGGTCGCCAAACTTCTCGAGGAAATCCGAAACACTAGGGAATGATCTCGAGTCCAGAAAGTTCAGCAACGCCCATAACTCCTCCGTCTTGTTCTGCAGAGGAGTACCCGTGAGCAGCACACAGTGATCTCGACGCAGCGAGCGCATCTGCTCTACAAGTCGTGAAGACTGGTTCTTCAAACGATGCGCTTCGTCCACTACAAGACAGCGCCAATGGATCTTCGAGAGCACAGCAATGTCCTTAATTGCCACTTCGTACGTTGTCACCAGAATGTTAAAGCGGTAGGCCTTCTTCTTGTCAGGACGCAGCTTGTCATCCAGATAGTTGAACTCATAGTCACGAATAATCTCACGTGACGCGCTGTTGCCGTGATACACGACGCAGTTCATCGTGGTCCACATTTCACACTCGTTCTGCCACTGCACGATTAGCGATAATGGAGCCACAATCAAGAACGGGCCACGGATTTTAATCTTCGGATCATCCCGAAGAAGATTCAGGAACGACAATGTCTGGATAGTCTTACCCAGTCCCATCTCGTCTGCCAAGATACTCGGTCGTTCGTTGTACCAATTCCAGAGCAACCAGTTGAGACCTTCTAGTTGATAAGCACGAAGCGAGAGCGACTGATCCTCGCCGAATTTAGGCGATTCCTCCAGTTTGCGGTACTCACGAATACTTGGCCGCGGTCGTGGCTTCCACACTTCCTCGTCAGGCACAACAATCGACGCCTTATACTTGGCCAGAGCGGCGTCGTCCTTGATATCGCACGCTCGCTCCCACGTGGCCTCAGTGTACGGCAAGATCCGCCACTTGATGTAGTAGCGCATACCGTCGTCCACTGGAGCATCCGGGAAATTGGGGTCTGGAGGCATCGGAGCGTCCTGGCGGTGAGCGATAATACGGTGGATCTCCAAATACTCTGGGTTAAAGTACTCTAACTCATCAACCGCAAGGGAATCCTCGTCCAGATTGCCAGTTTGACGGTGTGGATACTGTAGCCGATGCTGCTCCTTCTCGTGGAAACGTTTGATCTTCTGCTTGTTCGTAAGAGGGTCCAGATCCAGCAGCACTTGCTTGGTCTCCCACGACGCGTGCATGTAGGCAAATCCCTTCCACTTGATGAGATACTCAGTGATCGACGTCTTGGCCGGCCGATTGGCGAACAAATTGGCGCTGACCGAGTCGGCCGGCGGTACGGGAGCCGGCTCCACGACCTCTCGCTGTCGTACGCCCATGATCTTGTCGATCACCATGGTGGCCACTGCGGCCTGGTCTTCGGCCGGCTTGGCCTCCTGCTTAAGCTTGCTCGTGTCCAGCTGGAACTCGGCTTCGTCGGATTCCGAGTCGTCGTCTCTCGGCCGCTTCTTGTGTTTCTTATGCTTCTTCTTGTAATTGTCACTGTCCGAGCTTGCGATGTCCTCGTCCGAGTTGGGAACGTGGTAAGACTTTCTCTTTCTATTGGCCGAGCGTTTACTGTGACGACGGTCGTCCTGTAGCTGCTCGGCCAGCAGCCGGGACTTCTCGTCGTCGTTTAGATCTTTGTCTCTGGGCTTCTTGGTCATGACGCGACGGGTGTGGCAGGCCTCACACTCGCGCGTCCGGCGGTCGCGATTCGGATGCTGGCAGGCCGCACAGATCCACGGCTTCTTAACCGGCTTGGCCGGCTGCAACTTGCGCTTACGCTCGCGCTTGGCCTGGCGGTTGGCCAGGCTCGTGTTGAAGGCCGTCAGCTTGGTGAAGTCGTCGTCAGGTTTCTCACACAGCGGGCAGACGTACGCGTCCAGCGCCTCGAGCTCCTCTTGCGTCAGTATGAGGCCGCAACAGCTCGGATGTACCCATCCGTTGCATCCTCCTGAGCCGCGGATGCACTCGATCATGATGCCAGCACCGTCGGTCTGCTGGCACACGCAGTAGGGCGTGGGGTCGGGCGTGGCCATGGCGGGCCGAAGGGGGAGGAAAGGGGGTGGAGAGTGAGTGTGGTCGCGCCCTTGTCTCTTCCCGTCTCTCGTGCGGAAAAGTTGTCGCTCAACGCTGGCAGCCCTCCAAACTGCCGGCCCCTCTTCTCTGAAGATGCATCATAATTCCATCCAGTGCTTCGGAATTGTACCCCTTTTGGGAAATGGTTACGAAATCTATTTCCAGAACGTAACCTTTCGTAATCCTGTGCTATAAAACGTAATGAGAAACAATTTAAATGACAAATATTTACCTATATTCGAAAATTGATTTTTAAACCTATTAAAATACAAAGTAAACATTATTGATAATCAAATAAGAGCATACAATAATTGTCATAAAATATATTTCAATACAATACATTTAATAAATTGGTTCATTTTAATTCGGATATAGAATTATTGCAAAGCGATAAAAAAAGCAAAAGAAAGTATTACCGTAGATGACAACAAAAACACACGCACACCCGCAGAGATGCTGTCATCTTTTATGGGTGTCCTCCCACTAAAATGCTA
>NW_008649030.1:365907-372836 GCF_000247585.1 Phytophthora nicotianae INRA-310 | reverse complement strand
GGGGGGGGGCTTCAATTATCAGAAAATATGCTGCGGAGAACTTAGTCTTTCAGCTGCACCCGTGCTGGGGAGCCAAT
The DNA here is from genome assembly GCF_000247585.1 of Phytophthora nicotianae INRA-310. Classification (NCBI taxonomy): domain Eukaryota; phylum Oomycota; class Peronosporomycetes; order Peronosporales; family Peronosporaceae; genus Phytophthora; species Phytophthora nicotianae. The sequence continues at coordinate 372,759 of NW_008649030.1, read as the reverse complement.
ATCCTCTACTAGATCATGCACCTTACAGATTATTTTACGGTGTTTCGACGTATTCCGAAAGCCGCGCAAACAGCTCCACAGAGTCGATTGTCATGATTTCATCACTGGGCAAGGGGCAACCGTGCACGAAACCGAAATTAGTGGTCGGTAACATCGAAAATAGCGATACTCTATTCCAACAAATTTAAATATTCAGTTATATGCGTGGTCCGTAAAATCCTCAGTGGTCGTCTCAAAGCGGAAGCTACGAGGACACATATTCACGTATGATATCAGTGTCAATCTAAGGGAAACCTGCACCATGATGACAAAAAAGAAGTCTTGAAAAGTCTGTACTTTCGTTAAATATCTTGGGAAATGACGTATGAAAAGCGTTTTAGGTGGTAGGCATGACATTGAACGCCATTTTCGCAAGGAATTGATACCAAAAGAACTGGCATTTTAACTGAAGTCGAAGTAGTTTTGTCTGATATTAATAAAGCCTTTGCCCTCAACTTTCGGGAACATATCAAACATTTATCTGGGCCGAAAACAGATGCCTGTAAGCTTGAAACCTAAAGCGGATGCCATACTGTCTAGGATACTATTTCCAGAGCCCTACGGCCAATCATGTGGAGAACAAAAGAATGGGGTTAATAGCAGATCGGACACTCACATTTAATTATTTGTGATCAGCTAAACTCTACTTCAAACTTTGTTCAAGGAATAGCACCGAACCTATCTGTTATTCCTGCATTTTTTGGATTTTTTTTCAAAATCGAAGAGTCTGCGATAAAGTATGACCAAGCGCGCTTCGTCGTTAACGCAGCCAATCTTCAGTCTGCAGGAGAATTAGGGCTGCTTCGAGACAACATCGTTGTTCAGGGTGAAGATTCATCGTGCCCTAAATACGGCCTCACATATGCCCAGCAAGCTAACCTCGCAGATCACGAATTCTCAAGCTGACAGTCCGTACGCGCTAATATGAAGGGCTTTTCCGTTTCTTGTGGGTTTCACAGTTTTGTGTAGCCGGCAAGTGTCAAACGGAATTATTCTGAAAACTCTATATATCAGTGTAAAAACCTCAACGGGTGCCAATTCTTCGATCAAGATACACCATTTGAGAAGATACAGAGCCCCTTTCTCGTCAACGTGTACGGGCTAAATGGCAAATGAAGGATAATTAAGGTGAATTCAGCAACAGCCAAGCAAAGTTTGTTGGCTTCACCCGTGCACCGCTTGTCGACGACACGGTTACCAGACCAGCGACTCATGTACTACAGCGCATGACAATACTAGTTATGGTCGAAATGCTTATAATGCATAACGGGACGACGTCCACGCTGGCCGGAGCCTTATTTCACAAATTCCTGCTTGGAAAAACTACAATCTTGACCGAAGTGCTATCTCTCGAATGACACTAATTTTGATGATCGACTTTGAGGTGACATCATTGACAGCTATCAGAAACTCGAATCCTGTTTCGAACTCGTGGCTTCAAAAATCCCCGGATTCATCCGGAGATCTAATAAGGAAGATAATGGCTTCGGGCTCAAGCCTGCCTGCTTCGTTACGAACTTTGGCGCACATGGGTTAAGGGCTTATAGGATTCGCAGCGCGCATCACAAATGTGAAATGAACAAGAGAGGCGTCTTTCTAGTCGCCACAGCAAAAGACTACAACAGCCATGCTATTCTATTCGCTTTGGGGTTAGTTGCCACGGAATATTACGAAAACTGGAGCTGGTCCACGAATGTTGTTAAGTTGCCGACTGGTTTCGAGAAATTTACGGCTGTGTCGGATCGCCAAAATGACCTTCTAGCGGCTGCTTCCGCACTTTTTCCATTTGGCAGGGCATCGTTTCTGTCTTCACCAATATTATGGACAATATTAACCGCGCAGGGGCAATGCTATCTATTGAGGAGCGGGATATGATATGCAAGTTCGCTCGTAGCAATTTAATAACGACTTTAAGTTGTTTCGCGGTGAGTTTGCCTCCTTGAAGCAACCATCAGATGAATACCTTGACGCTAGACAAGAAACACTGGGTGAAATGTCCGTTTTAACCCTTTGTGATCGATGGGGTCCTTTTGCCCCGTTAGGAGGGTGTATCCTCGAGCACCACTCGTGTCACCCATGAAAGGGGGACATTAAGCCCTCTTTCATTATATTTTATGTGTGGACGAGACGGAATCGCTCTTTCTACTTGAACAGCAAGGATTTACAGAAGATTTGCTGTAGTACCGTGGTTTACGATAGGTGCAAAATGCCCCCTTTGACGGTCTAATGACTTGACTTTCAATACTATAGTATAGCCAAGTCAAAACTGCCCGTTCACGAAAGGGTTAAGAGGGCTCAAGCGGCCGACATACAATATAATATCGTCAAATTTGTCAGAGCAAGTTATGAACGGAATAGAAACTAAACTACGTAGTGCGAAGCCTCTAGACGACTTCCACCATTACTTTAAATGACTTAGCGAGCTCGTTTCTGAGAGCATCAAATGGCTGCTCGTTGGTGCGGTGGTCGTGGCGAGTCAAGTTTAGTTCCAGCGCTGCAAAAAATAACAGCTAAAGAATTGCTTCATAGCTGCTGCAAAGTGCGCCATTAAACCTCTGATGGACGGCGCGTATTCGGTTAAGCATTTTATACAACGCGGCAAGAATGTCTATTCGACACTTCCGAGATAATTACACTTTGAGCTTCGTGTCTTGGCTTACAGCGGTAGCGCTACGATCGGATACTTCGTTATTGTTACCGCATTCCACGCCGATACTGAGCGTTTAGGCAAGCGTGGTATAAATCCTGGACAGAAACCAAAGCACAAGCAAGCACGGAATGCTCGTTGAGCTTCAGGTCTACATGTCTTCATAAATTAATTTTATGTTTAGCCTCTATTGACATCGATTTTCTTAGCTGTAATCGCCATTATTGTTTGTTTTCAGAGATGTAAAATTTAAGTTTGAAAGGCAAATATTTTAATACGGTACCGCCAAAGTATTATCAAAAGGCATCCGTTGTAGCACCGGGGCGACTGTTGCGTGTGAAAAGCAAACTACAATAAATTACCAACCCGAGATTCGTGTTTTATTAAATTTCGTTGTATATTAAATTATTCGGCCACACTGCTGATTCAGTTGATGAAAGCAGCTGTCGTTCGTTGACACACGATAGACTAAATGTTCAAATTCTTTCGTGGCTACTCGGAAAGTTAAGTCGCTCTGCCTAATTGGCAAGTAACCTCTTGGTGCCAGGGTTTCAAGAAAGTAGGTGCACCTGCTTCGTCCCCTCCCTTTCATTACCAAAAACATTATTATTACAAATATTGATAATATTAGTAAATCGGAATAAATACAATAACAACAGAGGAACAAACGTCGCACCAGAACTCGTACCAACCAATCCGCTTCTGCATTGCCAACGTGACTTCACGCGGCAGCTTCTGGACCATCATGGCAAGATACTGCATCAGCTCGATCTTCACTGCGTCCACGTGGGCAACGCCGTGCCATCTGGACATAAAATCGAGCACATTTTCCTGGGTACCGTTGTCCATGCCCCTCATCGTCGTACCTTGAATCAAGTAGATAGCCCGCACCATGAGCATCTCCATGCACGAAATCAAACAGCCTGTTACCACTCCGAGTTGGCACCTAGCTTTGAAATCAGAATATCTCGGTCCTTGTAAACTTTTAGAAGGTCCAGGGGGCAATTTGTGGACGGCTGAAATCAAGGTTTCGTTGCGCTCAAAAACCTTCTGATACTTAGACAAGATACATAGCATATGAATCGATTTTTCCAGCTGCTGCACAAATTCTCTCGCATTGGCAACATTGTGCACCATCCGAAGTTTACCCTTTTGCTCCTTCGTCTCCGTGCTACTAAATCATGCCCACTCGCTCAGTCCAAGCATCCGTGGTTAGTGTGCATGCTTTGCCACTTAGTGCATGAGTCATCTTCAACTTAGTCACAATGGCAGGCACTGAGGAGAGATGTCGCCAAGTGGAAGCGAGTAGGTATAAGTTCTTGAGGATACACCAAGTGAAGTTCAATGGACTGAAGACAAGAGTCTGCGTTGCTGAAGTTTTCTGCTCGATGAGGTGTAAATGTGAAAATGAACATGACGGTATAGGTTTTCTGAAAGATCAAACGAACGGTCTAGGGGCTCACAGTGATATGAGAACTGCGGTTCATTTGACCGATGCGCATCAGATGGTTAGGTAACATTAGTGTGGTTGGAGTATCCTTGAATGTACGCATATCTCGTTCATTACGTGACATCACTTGTCTTTAAATACCCAACTTTTCAACCCGCCCACACTCTCTTCGCGTTACCCGCCTACTTTTTCTTTTACATTGAAATCTTGGGTTTTTATCAATCCTGGCTTCAATGCTAGCGGTTGTAGGCACACCGTGAGTGCTTTTTATCTACGGTATTATATCACTTTGCTTACCACAAGATATAAAAAAATGAGGATATTCCAAACGCCACTAGAATGCCCTCACCTTATTAGGTTATCATACTATCTTATTCGCGTTTGTAAACTGCAAAGCAGGGTCTAGAACAGTTTATAATGCGATTTCTGTTCATGAGTGATGAATCCAGTTAAAATAAACCACTTCGCCTAAATTAAATGCAGAGGCTAAAGCTGCCTGGTGCGTCTTTTGAGCAAAATAACTATTATTTGCGGACTTGCCCGCCAGATAAACCTTTTTACATACCTTCTTGTTACTACCAGGTGTCCCATAATCCTTTGCAATCACTACATTATCCTCTTCGTCGAAGGTTTGCATGGCTGCGATGATTCACATACCTTACTGGAAGCATAGATACACGGCTAGCTTGCTGTGTGTGTGTGTGTGTGTGTGTTTGTTTGTTTGTTTGTTTGTTTGTTTGTTTGTTTGTTTGTTTGTTTGTTTGTTTTTCAAATAAGACCGTAAAATTTGTTTTTTTAACGTGACAGTCCAGCTTTTACTGTACGGTTCGAGTTAATTATTTATTATTATTATTATTATTACTTCAACATAATTTATTTACCATATGGTTCAGCATGCTAAGCACGGAAATATATTGGGGTTGACAGCAAACAAGTTTTTTTATTATTATTTGGACATCGCTCTTAACTCTTTTGACCTGGCTATATTATACTACAGAAGGCCAAGTCATTAGGCCATCAAAGGGGGCATTTTGCCCCCTTTCGTAAACTACGGTACTACAGCAAATCTTCTTCAAATCCTTATAGTTCAAGTAGAAAGGGCGAATCCGCCTCAAAAATAATGACAGGGGGCATTTTGCCCCCATTCGTGGGTGACACGAGTGGTACTCAAGGACATGCCCCCCAAAGGGGGCAAAATGCCCCCATTGACCACGGAAGGGTTAATCACCGCATGATATTGGAGTCTAAAATAGATGTGAGGATTTTAAATACATCTGGAAGATCAGATTAGCTGATCTTCATGCCGTGCAGCTGGATCAGCTACCTTCGCAGAACCAACCGTTGGTTCTTGTTTATGATGTGCTGCAGTTGATGCGGCGCACACGTTGTTGATTATGCAGTTGAGATGTTGACGTGGTCGTCGGCTGCTGATGTCGGTCGCTGTTGCGTCATCGGTGCTCGACGGCGGCGCTGTCGTCGCTGTCGTCTGGATATAATACTCCACATCCGGGTAGGATACGCCGCTCTTTCTTCGCTGCTAACACGAATACTTCTATCTCGAAAGGGCCTGAGTCCTTCGTTCTCTTCTGCTAATTGGTATAAGCTCATGCTATAAGACGGGCAAAGTTGTCTGCTGACAGTGCAACCCAATCTCGCTGCCGTTTTGTCTGGCTTGGCTTGATGAAGATGCTTGGTCTAATAGTTCTTTTAAGGTAGCTGAGCAAGCTTTCGACGACCTTCTCTTCAATTCTGCTACAAACACTTCATAGTTATCTTTTTCGCTATCTAACGAGAATAAAGGCTCCCTCAACGGAACGTCTATCCTGCTTGTCTTCGTGTTCCAATCTTGACCCGTAGACGAACTGGGGTCGGAATCAGGTGCTTGTATGCTGTATCTGGACGAATGCCGGTTGCAAAGTGGGCATTCTCCCCCCAATGGTTGCTAATTATTGCTGCTACTATAAATACGTCTGGTAAAAAATAGCATAAATCGGCATATACAGAAGTTATTTTGATTGTGATGACCAAAATCGAATATTTCAGGTTCCTAAATTGATGTTCAAACGGTCGATTTAGAGATGATATAGGCAACGCAGCCGGTTCTTACAATAATTGTTGCAGCTGAAAGCGTTTTAAAGGTGCTTTTATTGTAATTCCTCGAATTGATGCTCTTGCCAGTTTTGTTCTCCCTTGGCTTGATTAAAGTATGGTTTGGTGCACGAGAAATGGCGTTATCGAGGGAGAGCTTTGTCGCAGATCATGGGCTACTAAACGGACATTTTCCCTTGCGTAGGGCTCCAGCCAGAAGTCCGATGAGAGTACCTACGAGATTTGCAAAACACATCTTCAATGGTTTAGCCACCATCAACCTCAGATTAACGGAGGGTCAATTCCTGTGAAGAGAAAACCTTAAACGTGAACAACGTATTAGTAAATTTGAACTGAAGTACTGATACGCGAACTTATGGGGAAGGTTGTGGATAGGCGGTGGTAGGCCAGGCGCTGTGACCACGTGATACTACCGGTTGGATAAAAAAAATGGCGTGAGCCCCGAGCAGTCTCACGCCATTTCGAATTCTGCCACAAAGCAGAGCAAGAGGGTGTAGCATGTCTGTGTTTAACTCTGCACGCCGAGCTTTGGTCGTCCAGCGCCGATTGGCCCAAGAATCCGTTGGCTGTCAGTAGGGAACTTCCACTACCCCGCCGGTGTGTATCG
>NW_008649030.1:358408-364877 GCF_000247585.1 Phytophthora nicotianae INRA-310 | reverse complement strand
CGTAAAACTCACTAAGAAGGAAGCGTGTGCGATGATCGTCTCCTCTCTGCCCAACCCGTCCTCGCGTTTTAACAAGAAGTTCTCGTATCCGGCAGGTTCCAAGATTCTGAGGGGTCCCATCCACTGATGTACAAATTTGGTCGCCCGTGGCCCTCTTGGCGGATTATACATCCAAACACGGTCCCCGATCTGAAACTCCCGTTTGTTCCGTACATTTCTATTGTAGGACTTCGCCTGACGTTCCTGTTCTCGTACGCGCGCCACTTCCGCACACCGTCTGCTGTGTTCCACTGCTGTCATCAATTGCTCGTGATACACCGACAATTCGCCTGCTTCGGTCACCTTGGTTCGTCTCAAGAGCTCGTTCGGCGACCTCAATCTGCGTCCCATCATTAGTTCGTTCGGGGACAGCTTCACCGTTGAGTGCTGTGCCGAGTTGTACGCGTACGCTGCAAACTTCACCCACAAGTTCCAGTCCTTTTGCGTCTCATCCTGCATGAACACCGCGACACAGTCCTTCCACGTCCTATGGAAACGTTCCACTAGACCAACCATCTGAGGTCTGTACGGTACCGGGTTGATCTGCTTCGCTTGTAACAGACTCACCAGCTCGTCAATGACATTACCCGTGAGTTCTGGAGCTCCATCCGTCAGTAGCTCGCGAAACACACCAAACTTCAGTACCACTTCTTCCATGAGAAACCTCGCTATGTCTTCTGCTGTATGCTTCACTGCACAGCACGCCACCGCATACCTCGTTACGTATTCCAGAGCCGCGATGACATAACGTTCTCCACCGTCAGCCACAGGGAAAGGTCCAGCAACATCAAGTGCCCAGCGGTCACCGACCTCTCCTCCTCGTATACTGCGTAGGGGCGGTATCACCTCCCGGGGTCTTGCTTTCCTACTGCCGCACTCCGGACAGCCTCGTATCCAGCGATTTACCTCACGTCGTAACTTTGGCCACCAATACAGTTGCGCCACCCTCCCATATGTGTGTGGTCCTCGTAGATGTCCAGACCATATCAACCCATGCATCTCCTTGAATACAGGTGCCCACATCGTCGGTGGTAACAAGACTCGCCATCCATGCTTGGTTTCAATAACTGCCAACCCGAATCTCCGGTCGACTTGCATACCTCGATACGATCCCGCCTCCGTCACTCTCTTGGTGAACTTGCTCTCGTTTTGTGCCGCCATAATCTCCGCGTCACTCAACTGGAGCGTGCCAGCCGTCGGTGCGTCGTTATCATCCTCCAAGTAGTCGGTAGCCGCTGCCGTGGTTATCGTCGTAGGGGCCGCGCTCTTGCTTCGTTGTTGATCCGCATTCGCCGTCGGATTCGCGTATGAGCTCGTTGCTGCTCGTTCATCCCTCACTGTCGCTCCGTCATCATTGCCGCGCCACCCGGTTCCAACGCCGTTGCTCCTGGCTTCTAGGCACCATTCGCAGGTGTCGCTGTCGTCGCTCGGAGTGCCGTCGTACTACTGGTTGGTAGTGCCGTTGCAGGGCCTACTGTCACAGTTGCTGCTCCATTGCTCCGCGCCGCCACTGTCGCCATTCCGGGTGTCGTTTGCTCTCCGCTGGTGCGCCCCGTCGTTGCCGGAACTACCAAGTCGTCAACCACTGGCGCATCGCCGCTCGTCGTCGAGGCCACCACCACGGTAGGTTCTTGCTCGTCCATGAACCGTACCCGCTTCTGCCCTTGCTCACGAAGTCGGGCACTGCGCCGTGTGGCTGATCCCGCCGTTTTCTTGGTGCGTCTCTCTCGTCGCATTGGCGTCTGGTCAGTCGCCATTACCGTCTCAACTGCCGTGTCGCCCGTTGCACCAGTCGTAACCCGGTTCTCCGTCGCCGCCATTCTCGATGCCGCCGGTGTGGCCGTCTCCGGATCAGCGTCATCCTGCGCGTTCACACCCGTTGCCGTACTGTCCGTCACTCCCGCCACCATCGTCCAGTCGTTTGTCTCCGTCGTTGGGTCAGGTGCCGGTACCGCAGTTGACAATGCCGGTGTTGTCGTTGCTGCCTCGCCCAATGCTACTGCTGTCGCTGGTCCAGCTTCCATCATCGCGACAGTACCCGTATTCGTTGTCGTACTAGCCGGGTTCGCTTCCGCCACCCGTATTCGCATTGCACCGTTCGTCCTCGCGCCGCCGTTGTTCGCTCTGGGTATCGCTCGACCTTCTCTCGGGCGTACCTCTGCCCTTACAGCTTCCGGAGCCCGTGATAAGGCGTCTGCCACCACATTCGTTGATCCAGGGCGATATTCAATTCCGAAGTCATATTCCTGCAAGGTCAAGGACCAGCGAAGGAGCCGTCCTGCTAAGTTCGCCCGCGTCATTAACCACTTCAATGCGGCGTGATCGGTGATGATGCTGAAGGTTCTGACGGCCTGAAGAGCTTCACCGACCAGACCACCGCCAGACACTCGAGTTCAGTAATCGAATAATTAGATTCGCGCCGCTGTTCACCTTCGAAGCGTAGGCCACCGGCTGCCATCCGTGCCCGAAATCTTGCATGAGGCAGGCGCCTAATCCTGTCTTACTGGCATCCGTCACCAGTCGAAACGTGCGTCCAAAGTCCGGATACCGTAGCAAAGGTCGCGTAGTTAGCAGGGCCTTAATTCGTTCAAACGCCTGCTCCTGGTCCTCGGTCCATTCCCACCGGCAGTTCTTTTTCAATAGTCGCGTCATCGGCTCTGCAATCGATCCAAAGCCGGCTATGAATTTTCGGTAGTAGCCCGCAAGGTGGACAAACCTCTTGACTTCCGTAGCGTCGACCGGTCTCGGGAAGTCCTTCACCGCTCTTACGAGTCGCTCTGTTGGTTGCACGCCTTCGCTGCTTAGCGTGTGTCCCAGATACTCCATCGACTCCGACACAAAATTGTATTTCTTGAGTTTGAGGCTCAACCCCGCACTGTTCAACCGTTCCAACACATTCGCCACTTCAACCACATGCTGCTCAACGTTGCCTTTGGTGAATATTACGATGTCGTCCAAGTACACCAGACACGTAGTCCATGTGAGACCCCGTAACACACCATTCATGAGACGCTAAAACGTAGCGGGCGCATTGGTCAAACCAAATGGCATCCGCGTAAATCTATACAATCCTCGTTTTGTTAAGAACGCCGTCTTGTCACGGTCGCCACGAGCCACCTTAATTTGCCAATAACCAGCCTGCAGGTCTAGAGTGGTAAACAGTCTTGCACCGCCCAACGCCTCCAACGTTTCGTCTATTCTCGGTAGCGGGTAAACGTCCTTCTTCGTTACCCTGTTTAATGCACGATAGTCAATGCAGAATCGTACGGATCTGTCCTTCTTCTTGACCAACACTACTGGGAATCCCCACGCCCCATTGCTCTCTTCAATGACGCCAGCCTTCAGCATCGTGTCCACGTTCTCCTCAATGGTAGCGTCCTCAGTCTGGGCCTGCCGACGTCGTTTCATCAGTATCGGGGCAGCGTCACCAGTATCGATGTGGTGTTCTACCTCGAGGGTCGTCGCCGGCGGGCAATCCTTTGGTGCTTCCGTCAACTTCCGGAACGATCGTAGTAATTTCAGAACCAGCTCGCGCGTAGCTTCAACCTCCACGCCGATATGCACGTCACTTTCGTTTTCCAGAGGTGTCACTGTGTCACCCAATTTGCTTAGCCACTCTTCTAGCCTCTCCGTTCGAAGTTCTCCATTCATCGCCAACAACGGCATATCAGTCTGAAGTGGAATCCATGTGCCGAGCTCCTTGCGGTTAGGCAGCTTCACGCGTCCTCCATACGCATTCACCGCCGGTATTATGGCTTTCCCGTTGCGTACTTTCGTCACTGCTGGTGCCAACAACACTGCACCGGTCTCGAACGCCGGAATAAACACACCTTCTTCTCCTTCTGGAGCCGCGACGGACACTTCTACGGGCTGTACGGCTCGCCGTTCCAGGTTCGCTGCACCAACTAATCGCACATTCGCCGTCTGGCCTTCATCACTCATGTGGAACGGGATAACGACGTTTTGGTCCTTCTCGTCGTAACGGAGTTCGCCACCTTCGAAGTCCAACGTCGCACGGTGCTTCTCCAAGAAATCAACGCCTACCAGAAACTCGCTGGTACAGCCCTCGATAATACATGCTGTAACTTCCACTGTCTGCCCGAACACGTTCTGCATACGAAACTGCCACAGGCCGAGTACGTCGAATAAGAAGCCACCGATGTCTTCGACACAGTCAACCGGAGCCGCTTTCTTCACCCGTTCGCCCTTCAGCATCCAGTCCGTGCCGGCCACCGAGTATCGGGCGCCACTATCGATCTTCACTGCTCTTCGCTCGCCTTCAATCGTCATCGTGGCCGTAGGCAAACCATCTCGCGCTTCTGCATTGTCTACAAGCCCACGGTTACCGTCTGCTACCACCAACACCTCAGAAGTTCGCACCAGGTTCACGTTCACCCGGCCCGTTTCATCCTGAGCTGCACTACCTCCGCCGCGTTTCCATCGTTCCGCCAGTTCCCGTCGGGCATCCACTTCCTGTTGTCGCCGCCGTGCACGTGTTTCCGCCTCCAACTCAGTCACTGCTCGTGCCACCTCGTCGTCATCCACACCTATGGCCGTCGTTCTCGGAGTACACTTCGCACGTTGGCGCCTCGCTTTTCTGAGCTGTCACTTCGATAAAGTGTCGACAGCAGCCGTAGTTTTCCAGTGGGGTTCCGTCGGGTCTGGCGTCTCTGCTTCATCAACGACCATTTTGTCATCCAAGGCCACCGTCGTCGAGCCGCCCTCATGCTCATTGTCAGGTGCCGCGCCTTCCTCAGCCTGTCGTTCGTCTGTCATCCGGCTACCGCCTTCCTCAGTCGACCGCACCTCGCTTTGTCTCTCTTCCTTACGCTTCCTTCCGTAGCGTAGTGCTGCCATTGCTGGTCTCACCGTTGACACATACCTTGCCGCTCGTTGCTCGTCACGCGCGCCAAGATCACTATCCAATTGAGCACCTATCGTCGTCTGCACGGCTGCTATACTCCCGTCCGTTCGCACCGTCCTATCGTTCGTCACTGCACACTCATCTTCGACGTCGTCGATCACTAGGGGCTTCTTCTCCTCCTGGTTTCCGTCATCGTCCGTCTCCTCCGTTTGTAGGGGTCTTTTTCGTTCGACCTGACGCCGAAATCCCCCTACGGCGCCCGTTCTTCGTTTTCCTTCTCCGGGAGCTTCTGCGTGCGTGCCGCCAGGTAAGCGTCGTTGCGTGCCTTCGCTTCCGTATCCGGGCATTCTTTTGCGAAGTGACCAGGCCTTCCACAAGCGTAGCACGCCACTTGGGCCATGGGTCGAGCTATTGGTCGTGTCTCTGCCGGCTGTAGTGGTTGTTCCGTCGCCCGTATGGTGCGGGTCGTGGCCTTCAAACGCTTCGTCATCTTATGGCGCTTGGCAGGGCGTGCCGAAGCCGCTGCATCGACCAGGACATCCTCACTTGTTTCCTCGTCATTGCTGTCTTCCACGCGTACCATTCTGACCTTGGCAACGCTCTTCTTCTCAGTCTTCGCCACCGCCGGTGTTTTCGTCACGGAATCTTCAACTGCCGGCTTCGTCATGCGTTTACGGTTTGGCCGAACCGCCCAGTAACGTCCATTCCAAACTCTCCCTTCCGGTATATCCCAGACGCCGGTGAATTTGTTCCATAACCCCTGCGGATTCGAAAAGATCGCCCATTCCGGGTCCGTAGGTACCGCCATCGCCGTCGTGCTCGTCGCGTCCCGTCCACCAACACCAGGAATTACCACCGGATGCCCTGAAGCCGCCCCCACTGCCGCTGGGTAAGCCATCTGCGCAGTAATCCACTCTTGGCCGATGTTTTTCATCCCTTGTGCTACATTATCGAACGGGTCGTCCACTTCAGTCGCTTTATCCACGGCCTCGTCGAGCGTCTTCGGTTTACTCTCTAGAACTAACTGTCTGGTGGTCTTGGGCAGGCTTCTGATGAACTGCGCCTGTAACACACGTTCGCTGACCTTGTTTTCCCCGTGTGCATCTCGTAATCCGGCTGCGAAATCTGCGAACGTCTCTCCAGGCATAAGGAACCTCTGGTTCACACGTAGCTCCGCTTGCGATTTGTCAGGCCGTTCACCATACCGTCTCTTCAATGCCGCTTTCAAATATGACCAGGTCCTCATCTCGGGCCTCATTCCTTGATCAACTTGCAACCAGAAGCGCGCTGCGTCATCTTGCAGTTTGTTACCCACAATGTAGTAAAGCTCGCCGTCCGTCCATCCGCCACGTCCAGATACACGCGCACCTTCGAGGACGAGGTCAACTTTCTGGATCCACGTCGAGATGGAGTTGTTCGGTGACGGCTGGAACGGCGTGAGTTCCAAGTCTCTAATGTTATTCCTGCGTCCGCGTCGAGAGGTCGGCACCATGCTTCGTTCGCGTGAAACTCGTCCTGCGCCAATACCGTGAGAGTCGCCGGCCGAATCTCCATTGTCGTCATCGT
>NW_008649030.1:341720-357553 GCF_000247585.1 Phytophthora nicotianae INRA-310 | reverse complement strand
GTTGCCTCCTGCTCGTCCTTGTCCGCCTTCCGTCCGTCCAACTGACCCAGTACTCGTACACCGGCGTGTCCGAGTCCTAGTCCGTCCGTTCGTTCGTCTGTCCGCTCGTTCCGTCCACCTCTCCGTCCGTTCGTTCGTGGGGACTCACACCTGAGTCTGAAGTCGCTAGTCCCGCCGTCGTTCTGTCCTCGAGTCGGCAGAAAAGAGAGAGAGGCCTTCATTCGTCCAGCAGGCGGGATCTCTGGCGTCCTACCCCCGTTAATCTTCTGCTCCAGCCTGTCGTGAGGATCCTGAGCCGTCGCGCAGCTGCCCTGAGGGGTCCTATGTACTTCGTCGGGGTGGTATGGTTGCCCGCTGCCGTCGTCAGCTCCTCGCCGCCCGTATAGATACTCTGGATCCCATTACAAGGGTTTACACCTGCGCAAGCGTTAAATTGAGCACTTGGAGCTACCGCAGCGTTCAACAGACCTTCGACGCCGCCCGCCGGTCGCTAGACACAGATTATATCAAGCCCAAGGCCCCTTAGCAAGAGAACGTCGTACGTACGAAGCAGAGAGGTCGCAGTTAAGGTAGTTATCACCGCAATTTTTTATTATGTTGTGGCTAACATGTTTTTTATATAATTCTTTTATTTAGATAATTAGATTAATATGCCGAGTTAAATACTATGATTTTGAACTGAGAGATTGGTCGTGTTCGCTACAACCGCAGTAGTATCATGAATAAGCTAGAAGCTTCTAGCGATCTGTATGTGGAGGGTGGATTCAGCTTCTATGAGGCAACAAACACTGAACATCCTCTTCAGGTTGATCGAGGACTTACTACCGAGCATTTGTACCAAGCCATGAAGACGAAAGATGTATCTTCTTATATACATAGGAAGGTTATGGAAACGCGAAAAAAGTTGAAGCATGCATGCCGGGCCAATACGACTGGGAAGTTAAACATTATAATGACGCATTTAGCTTCGATTTAGCTCACGGCTATCTATTCCACAAAGAGTGTTGGTTACAGGCAGGAAGTCGTGAAAGTCCAGGCCATGTCGACCATGGAAGAATTCTCTCATATATCCCGCCGTGTTTATCAAGATTTGGGTCGTGTGCAAGAGTTTTAATGCAGCTAAGCAATTCTTTTTCAAGAGTGATTTCGACGCTTTCAACAGAATGGTAGAACACGAAGATACTGTGATCGTAATACAGCGACCGGGGAATATTGTTTATGTCATCCCACCGATATACCACTCCGTCTTGTTGGGCTACACACAAGCCCCCCCCTGTTGAAGCAGTGGGGCATTATAGACGGATTTGTGTTAATACTCCGTAAGGACAAACTGGCCTCTTACTTATACGTAAATCAAGCCAACACGGGAAACCGTAAAAATTTGGATACGGCATGGACTCGTGTACTTGAAGCGTACTGTCGAATGGATGAACGTGTGTTGCACCAGCATCAACTAAAAGATGAGATTGAATCTTTCGTGAGCACCTTGATGCAAGAAAATCCAGAGTTTGCAGAGAAGAGTGCTTGAGGAGCATGTACAAGGAGAAGATCAAAGAAGCGCAATGCAAGTATCGCTCATGTGAGGTTGTTTAAGAATCTCAAGGAGAATATTTTTATGTTTTACTATGCTTCCTTAAGTCAATTCAAAATGTAAATTTTTCATATCTTCATCACAAATGGATTTGCGTCGATAAAAACCTATTTTTTTGTATAGAAGAGAACATGACAATTCAACGTGACGCCATTTAAAAAGAGAAGAAGAATTATTATCAATGGCATAATTAATCTAGTGTCACTAGAAAAGTTCACGTTGTTTGGTTTAAAAGAAATTTGTTTAGTTTATACAAAAGAAAGAGCGTCTCCTACAAAGAGTGGTCTGCTCCCACATCTGTAGTTTCTGGAAACCCTGCATAAGAAGAATCTGATATACTATTACAAATACGTCTTCCATGTTGAGCTCCACAACCTCCTTGAACACCCTGGTTGAATCGCCGTCCTCTACACCCCGTAACTGCGAGCTCCCCTACTGCCTTTTCCTCCTCGAATTCCTCAACCGACGCGAGCACTCTGGTTTCTTGAACTGCATCGCCAGTTTCAATGTTTAATGGAGTGGTGATAAGATTCGAATCAGCGTTCCTGTCACCTCGGTGCGCAAACCTTCGCATTTTTCCAACCATTGATGCTCATATTCCGCGTCTTCATCGCAGCAAGAAGGTGAACACAGTATGCATACTTGTAACAAGCTCTTTACGGACAACGTTTAGCCGTGTTATCCACTACCCATCCAGAAGTAGGCTGCTCCCCCCGCTCCATTCTACGCTTGTTCACTTTTCCTTTATCCTTTGCTTTCGCATAGTCAACAGCGCTTTTGAAACTGCGCAAAATCAAAGTATCCCGTGATGTGTCTCACTCTCCATGTAGAAAGCGTACATTGTATTGACGCTCAGAGAATTGTAAAATCGGCGAGTTGAATATCGTTTTGCACGACTAACCAACGTTTTGCTAGGTTGAGCTGAAATGGAAAATTCTGGACTGGTAATCGACTGGTGTTTACATAACAAAAGCAGCTTCTGGACAAGCTCTCCCATTTTTAGGCGAACTCTTAAGCTGTAGTCCTTCTTTATCAGTTTGTTGAAAGTTTCTGCAGGGATACTGGTTTTCGGATCTCGAGGAGAGGTATGGAAGCACTGCCAGTTGTTGTAGTGCGAGTCCAGCCATTGCTCTTTAAAATATATTGTGAAATTTTGTAAAGCACCGAATTCTTCCCACCGAGACAAAGACGATGCTTTCAATCGCTCGTATTCTTCCTCCTTACTGCGGCTGTAATGCATTTCGTAGATCGACCGGTAAGTCATATACACTGCAGGCTCCGGTAAGTTTTTCAGGCGGTCCTTCACATTTTTTTTATTACATGAAAGATACACATCGTAAAAGGGCAATCCATTGTTGTGGCAATAACTCGCGAGAAACCGTTGAACAAAGCGTCTTCAGCGTCACCCATGAAATTCTTGATTCGCATCGGGCGACCCACAACCAACATAATTGTGCTGCAATCGCCGACAAGGCTTGTGAGTATTAAACCTCTCTGCGCTGCGATACAATGAAAAATGCCACAGGATGAAATACCCGTGCTTTGTCTGACACCCCACACACGAAAAGCGGATTTTTGTGAGCTTAAAGGTAGCGTCCATGTGAAAAACAAAATTTTCAGGATCTTTATCCAAGTTCCGGAGAAATTTCTTCGTGGAAATAGCAAGCACAAATGGATCCTCATCCGTCCCGTCCTAGAACAGGATTGCCATCTACATCCAAAGAATATCCAAATGTAAATGATGTAGTGTCGCTAAGTCCGCACTGTATAGGAACTGTGTCTTCCGTCAAATTGAATATGTCTACCAGTTTATTCCGAATCTGAGCTGGTTTCATCGAGCTACAGATCATGGTTTTTATAGATGATTTCATTCCATGAGTCAGTGTGCGCTTCCGGGGCGACCCGATAAGGCTACTATGAAATCCATGTTCATAGAAGTGTATGTCCGTTGATATACACGATAGAACTTTGAGCCAATACGTACAGGAATCGCCCGATTCACTACAAGTAGAAGAATTGCAGAACCAAATGCGATAGCGCATTGTGTGCTCATCATAGTTTCAACGCAAGCAGTGCATCTCTTGAGCTGGTTTGTGTACGTCTTGAGGATGCATAACGAATCAATTGCTGAATCAGCGGCATTGCTTCCTTCAACTGTAATAGAACCGCTCCATATGTACTCAAACGGCATGTGGAGAAAGCCGCTCGATGAGAAGTCGTAGAATCGCAATCTTCACCGTGTCGAGAGTAGAGCAACTAAGGCGATGCTCTTCTCATCAAGTAAAACGCAATGTTGAGCCAAGGGCGCACAGGAAAACTTGAAATAGCTACTTTCAATCTAATTATATATATGCTACTACGTTCATATTTCCAAGCTCATAAATTTTGGTAACCTCACAACTATGTTTCACATCTAAGCTTCAAAATAATATACGTAGTTGCCTGGGTTCCCAACCAGTTAATCTATCAAAGCAATTTTACAAGTCTCCAGTGTGGATGGTAGAGGCAAAATTCAGTATGTATCGACTGACTTTGAATAGCTTACTTTCTTATAAACATTGCACTATCTACCCTGCGTCAGGGATAGGAAACCCACCCGCTCAGTTTATCCCTAAGGTCTTATAATTCAGGAATAAGCCGTTGGTTTCAGTTTTGATACGCACGATTCACAATTAAGCTGATGAGTTCATTCGTAAGTATTTTTTTGTTTCAAATCTAAGGCTCTCTCTCCTATGAAGCCCTCGGCAAAATAACAGAAAGACACAATACGTAAAAGTAACAATTTATTTAACATATGGTTCAGTCTGCTAAGCACGGAAATAAATTGGGGTTAACAGAAAAACACTGTTTTTCTTTATTGGCATGATATCGGAGTCTAAAATAGATATGGGAATTTAGAAATACATCTAGAAGATCAGATAAGCTAAATAAGGATTTGAAATCTCTAATTAGAGAATAAGCCGACCGATTTACAAACTGATTAGGCATTCGGGGCGCTGATCACAATAATTGAAAATGGCTGCCCAAGAGGAGTTGTTGACATGCGTGTGCGTGGTTCTCAGCGCACATCCCGCGCTATGCGGATTGCCCCATGTAGTGGAGGCTGTGAACTCGTATGTAGACCCGTCACCACGGTGGACCATCATGCGTGCAGCGCGCTACGGCTCGGTGCGTTTGCTGGATCGGTTGGCACTGAACGAGCGTCGAGGAATAATAACTCAAGAGATTAATGTGGACGAGGCCATGGGGAAGGCAGCCAAGCATGGCCACTTGGCGGCTATCCAGTGGCTACACCAGTTCCGGCCTGAGGCGAGAGTGTCAGTCTTCGTACTCATCACTGCGGCGGAGTTCGGACAACTAGATATCGTCCAGTGGCTTCATAACAACCGATCGGAGCGCTGCACGTCCGCGGCAATGGACCGAGCAGCAGCCAACGGGCATTTAAGTGTAGTACAGTGGCTACACTATCATAGAGAGGAAGGCTGCACCTACGACGCCATGACAGGTGCGGCGGAGTTCGGTCACCTGGATGTGGTCATTTGGCTCCATCACCATAGAGAAGAAGGGTGTACAGTCCATGCTATGGATCGAGCTGCTGCTAACGGACACTTGAACGTAGTGCAGTGGCTCCACGAGCACCGAGAGGAGGGCTGCTCGCGTCTGGCGATGGACTTGGCGGCCCGGAACGGACACCTGGAAGTTGTCAAGTGGCTACATGAACACAGGACGGAAGGGTGCACTGCCGCTGCGATGAATGGCGCTGCTTCAAATGGACATTTAGAAGTTGTGAAGTGGCTACATGATCACAGGGTAGAAGGCTGTACGAGCGTTGGAGTGCGTCATGCCGCTGCGAACGGACATTTGGGGGTGCTCGAGTGGCTGTATGAACACTATGGTGCTGTGTTCCAGCTCTCACAGGTCAACATTATGGATGACGCAGCTTCTCGGGGACAAATGAAAGTACTGCAATGGCTGCATGACAATAATGTGGAAAGCTGCACTACTGAAGCGATGGACGGCGCTGCAGCTCGAGGGCATCTAGATGTGGTACAATGGCTTCATGCTAATCGCTCTGAAGGCTGTACTGCAAAGGGGATGGATCTGGCAGCATGTAATGGTCATCTGGAAATTGTACGCTGGTTACACACACACTCAAACGCTGGGTGTACGCCAAATGCAATGGACTTGGCAGCCAAAGGTGGTCATTTGGACGTGGTGATCTTCTTACATGACAACCGATCCGAGGGCTGCACGTCCCGAGCCATGGATCACGCAGCAGAGAACGGTCACCTGGCAGTTGTAAGGTGGTTGCACGAACACCGTGAAGAAGGGTGCACCACAGATGCCATGAACGCTGCTGCTCGTAATGGCAATGTGCGGTTGCTGGAGTTTTTATACTCAAAACGCACCGAGGGCTGTACGCTGCGGGCACTAGATCGAGCAGCTTATACTGGCCAACTGGCCAGTGTAAGATGGCTTTTAAGCCACCTTCCCGACCAATTCGACGAACCAGAGCGTGTTAGAGAAGCAATGGAAGCAGCTAGGCGGGGTCGCGCTGATCATGTCGTCGCGTGGTTGCGAAGGCATGTTGAGACTCAAGGAGAATCTATCAGAGCAGCTTAACTGTGCTGCTGTCATGAATGTGTCTTATACGGTTACTGTACCTCTAAACTAATGCAGGAGATGCTTATTAAAACTCATACGTGAAGGATTTCTTGGCAATAAGCTCAGCGGCTTCCTTCTCCGCGTTGGGATCCAACACCGCGACAAACTCGCTGTTTATTGCCGACGGAGACTGATCCAGAGCTAAATTCTGACCCCGTTTGCCCTTGCGGGATCCCAGTCGCCGCCGACTACCAGCTTTGTTTGTAGCTCCAAACAGTGGTGCTGGTGGCCCTTGCTGTTCTACTGGACTCGGTAAATTCTGCACAAGCTTCGCGGGACTGTTTGGCCTGTTTTGACTCGGTTTCTGTGGAGCCTCCTGCGCTGCTCCTACCACATGAACTGTGTAGCTTTCCTCCTGATTATGTGGTTGCTGCTGAGGTGGTTGTCGCTCCTGAGGCTCGTTATGTTGCTGGATCTGCTGATAATTTTGCTGTCCGTGGTCTTGATGCGGTGCTTTGTCGTGAATGATGAACGAGTTGCCGTTCTCATCATACTCGACGTCCGTCAAGTGCTTCATATCCATAACGAAGCGGCCAACGTCTGCCACGCAAAAGAGAATCGATACACCGAGCGACGGGCCTGTCTTGATGACCATGTCGGGGTCCCAGACGAGAAACGCGAAGGCGTAGAGCCACGTGAGAATCTTGCAGCGCAGCACATTGCGCTCAAAGTGTTCTGGATTCGGGAAGATCGTGCTTGAGATCTTGGGACCATACACAAGCATGGTGGCAAACGCCATGGGTACCCAGGCCAATGTGTAGAGTGTCTGCAGTTCCTGTTCGGCCTGCACACTCTCATCTGGGCACTGGAAGAACGACGCCACTAGCGACGCAGATAAGTAAAACTCCAGTCCGCACACCAGCATAGCCTTGAGCGAGTTCTCGTAGAGCTCTCCCAGACCCTTAAGAGGCTGGTCCACCAGCTCTCGCACCGCCGGTGCCATAGTCGCCACCGTCGCCGCCATCAGAAGCTGAAGTAAGCAACCGGCTACTTACGCTGACTAGTAACGTACTTACACGAGTATCTCCACCACATCAAATACACAATCTGATGACTACTTAATCAAACACTACACCAACATCATATTCACACAACTCTACGTAAATATCCACATCCATCGTCAACCTGCATCAGAAGATTTAGACTCAAGGTGAAGCCATGGAGTTAGGACCACTGCAGCCGATCCTGTTGCTATTAGAGGATGGCGCCGCCATGGACCGCAAGACACTGGACATGACGCTAGCTCAAGCGCTGAGTGGCGAGGAGCTCACAGCAGCCGTTCGTGTGGCGTCCATCGCTCAATTAGACCAAATTCTAGACCACGAGACGCTTTCTGACCTTCCGCTTAGCTTCCTGCTGCTTCTCTCGTCCAAGGCGTCGAAGCTGGAGCATGTGCGTCACCAAGAAGAGATGGACGAAACACGCACGAAGCTACTGCAACAGACAGCACAGCTTCTGCACCAGATTCCCATCGCTGTGGCCGCCAAAGAGCTCAAGAAACTGAGTGTGCTCTGTGACCAGTACGCACGGCTGGCTGTGGACATGCAGCAGAGCATCAAGACCATTTTCCCGCTCAAGAGCTTCTTACAGCGCTTTTATCAGCAAGGAAACGCTGTGTTGATCCCTCTACACGCGCAATTTCTGTATTTGTGTCTGCATTCCAAGTGTTATTTCGCAGCTATGGAGATTCTAGACCAGTACGCAGCCAATTGTAGATGTACAGGAGATCTAGACAGTTCTAACCATATTTATTATGTTATCTTATGGTCAGATCGCTCGTGGAGATCCACTCGCAGTCGCATCTCGTCACGTCCGTCGACTTCTTGGGTTACGCGTACTATGGAGGACTACTGTACCTCGGCGAGAAGAGATATCAAGACGCGATGGACTTCTTTCAACTCGCTATTACAGCGCCCGCTGTCTCGCTCAGTGCCTTTGTGATTGAGGCGTACAAGAAGCTGCTACTGGTGACTCTTATTCTCAAGGGTGAAAGTGTTTTACTGCCCAAGTACACGCCATTCGTAGTCACGCGTCACGTGGAGAACCACTGCACAGCATACGCAGATCTGGCCAACGCTTTTGTCGTGGAAAAAGACTTGGCCGCGGTACAGGAGGTCGTCACGAAGCATGAAGATCTGTTTATCCAGGAAGGAAACTTCGGTCTCGTCAAGCAGGTTGTGCAGGCTTTTAAGCAGCGGAAACTGCTTCAACTGAAGCGCACGTACGCTACAATTGAGCTGACGGAGATCGCCACAGCGGCAGGTATGGCTAGCAGCGATGCCGTGGCTGCAGAGAAGATGCTGTTGACGCTGATCTCGAACGGCCAGATGGACGCCGTCATCGACAAGCAGAAGGCCATGGTGCGTTTCGTGCTGGAGAATGAAGACGGAGGTGCATATCACGATGAAGTGCAGGGCGAGGCGACCAAGAAACTGCAACAAGAGATGGAGAAGCTCGTGCTGGTCGCGTCCCAACTACGTTACATGGACGTGGAGCTCGTAACGAGTGCGAAATTCCAGTCTCGCTTGCAGAAGGACAAGGATCGACGCTCAAGGATCAACATGCACAACCAGCAGAGCGAGGAACGTATGATCGTGGAAGGGGCTAGCGGCATGGACACGATGGAGTAAGCGAACACTGGAGAAAGGTGGTCGATAATTGGTTTGCAACTTGGTTTTTGAGATACAGAACTCTATTGATGTCTAGGTTATTGCATGACGAGTGCTAGCTGGATCTTACGTTGACGTACTAACGACACAGGGTTCTTCATGCGGATCACTCGACATAATGCAGGATTACCGGCGTTGAAGACACGATAGATACTGTACGTGGAGCCGTGGATGGCAGCCTGGTCCAGCTCGTTCATACTGATCTCGAACACCCCCTTCTCCATGGTACGTGTCGATTTGACCTCGATGTACTCCACCACTTTACCTGCAGACGACAGTGTGAGGTCGTACGGGAGACCAGACTCTTCCTTCTCGTTCACCCACTCGACAGTCCTCCTCGACTCACTATCAGCGTGCTGCTGCTTGAGCTGATTGAACACGTACTCCTCACCCCACCGACCAATCGCTTCTCTTTCCTCCTTCGTCATCGTGTTAGACAGTGACATAGACTGCATTCCAGACGACGGAGGCAGTGGGGGGTAATACGGCGCTTGTTCTACGCCTCGGTTAACCGGAACTGGTGGGTATGCTGGCCTCTGCATGTCATAGTTGCCATGACCGTAGTTTGACGGTGGCAATGGCGGGTATGAGAGATCCTGGGGTCCTTGGTAGTTTTGCTGGGGTTGAGTGTATACCTTCTTCGCAGGAGCCTCCTCTGTATCGATCTCGCCATCTTCCATGTCTTCAACAGCGCGTTTGCGACTACAAGTATCAAGTGATGAAGACGTAGAGATATCGACGTTATCCACTTGAATCCACAGCTTGTCGGCTTCAGTTGCAGGTAGCGGGGGTAACAGTTGAGTCTCCACCAGCCATTGTTCTCTCATTACCGCGTTGGGTTGGAGTAAGCTGAGATACAGCAGGTTGGCGACGTTGGAAGCTACTTGTACACCGAAGAGCTTCCGACAAAGCTCCATCAACACCGAGGAGAGCGCACTCGTTTCTTCATCTCCCGTCACAGACTGCAGGTACAATGTACTCTTCGATACATCAAGGAAGCAACGAGACTGTGCGTCAACACCGCGACGAAGACTGAAGGAATTCCCGACTCGATACACCACCTGAAAGCCGTCGTGTCCGTCAACCAGCACACATTGAAACTCATTCGCCAACTTCGCTATCGACTCGTTCTCCAGTTGATCGTACAAGTGCCGGTGGTTGTGGAACAGGAATCGCTGCGCCAACGCGAACGCAGTGTGAATCTTCTCGTGGAGCGCCTCACTCGCAGGATGCTTCGTGCAAAGCACACTGACTTCGTACTGCAAGTTCTCTTTCAGTGACTTCATGCCACAAAACTCCACGAGGAACTTATGCACAAGTGTCGCCTCGTTATCGTCATTCGATACGAAGTAGCTCCAAGGGAACAGTCCAAGCACTTGGAGTTGTTCTTGTCCAGACTGCAGATCATCTTTGGTCAACTCCGTTTGATCGTTGATGTACATGTCGGCACCTGACGTCCACTGGTTTTTATCAAGCGTTGGGAATACTTTCAAGTGCTGTACTCTCCGCTGGAACTCCGATCCATCTTTGTCAGCCAAAGAGAAGGCACTAGCCCAGAATTTGATCAAGAGCTGACTAAACTTCAGTAGCTTTTTCTTGCGTTTCATGTCCAGCAAAGTCTTCGTGAAGCTTGCGAGTACCTTACTCCACGTGGTAGCATGAGTCTCAAGGTGAGAATATACTGTTGAAATCTTGGCAACACTGAGCAGCGCGTCCAGATCATCATCGTCTGCAAGAGATTCAAGCTGGACCACCTTAATGTCCTCGTCCTTGCATTGTTTATCTTCGTCACTAGCTGTTTCTTTAGCGAGAGACAGCAGCAACTTCTGCAGCTTGCGTTCGTTCTCCGTTGTTGCGTGGACTGGTCGATCCTTTGAGCTGCAGAATGCTAGATCAAAACTAGACCCGCTAACGCTCCGTACTGGCAGCCACGACGTTGACTTCAACGTCTTCTTGATCTCCTTCGTCTCCGCCTTTGATAGCGACCGCTTCTTCACCTTCTTGGAGAGTGCACACAGAAACGGAAGCAGCTTCTTTTTCCAAGCTTTAGTACTCTCAACTCCACCTTGCTGTTCAATGATCTTTTCACACAAGAAGGAGACGGAGGGCTTCCGTTGTACACCACAAACGTCCGTGAAGAACTCGCACAGTGTCTTAGGATATAGCGTTTCCAAAACAACCAGCTCTCCATTGTGCGTAGTAGATGACCACACTGCACTCTTCGTGCCAATGAAATGATGATCATCCCCACTCTTGGCTGCAACGAAGATCAGCGTTTGTCTTGTGAACATATTTGTGATTTCGTCCCTGCATTCATCAGATTTTTGGCTTTCTTCCCACAAGAACAAGTACATGCGAACCATTTGATCAGCATTCAGCGAAGACGCACAAGTTGAATCTACTGAGAGACGTGAGATAACTGGAAGCACATCAGCAACTGTCACAACGGATTTCATGCCAAGCACACGTCTGGAGAAGTCCTCGCTCTTCCAGATCATCGAGCTAAACGTAACCATAGCAGGCGTAAACAAGCGCGTGACCGTCTCAGTTGACAACCACAGATCAGTCGAGCGGTGGAACTGCTCATCGGATCCTTCCAACCAACGATATTGTCTCCAACAAGCGACAGCATCGTCCTGATCTTCATTGCTATCGGCACTGCTATCATCAATCACTCTCCAGTTCTTATCCAGGTGTTGTGCTAGACACATCGAAATGTTCCGCCTTACTGTAACATCATCCTCAGCTTCAAGCCACTCGAGTAATTGTTTCATTCCAGCTTGAGAACGTGCATCCGACACAACACTCGCAACATCAAGAAGCATCGGCAACTCGCAAACATCCACGAACAACCGCCGCCACTCTTCATCCACTGGATCCACGCCACTATCAGCGCCGGAAAAGTAATCTCCAGATACAATAGCAAGCGCGTCCTCGTCTTGATCGGACACCTCCAGTTTTGACTTAATCCACTGAACCAACTCGGCCATTTCTCCGTAGGTCGATGACAGAATGACGAACAAATTGCAGCTGTCTATCGCAACAACGCGGTCTCTGCTCGTAGCAAAAACCGTATTGGCCTTCACATCTGCGTGCATCGAGCAGTTTCTGCACGTTGCCAAGTGAGAGGCTAGGAATCGCCCGTACTCAATCACAGCACCAACTTCCGGCTTATCATTAGTCTCAGTGGGCGAGCGAAGTACTGCCATCTTGGGGAGAACATGGTGACGAATCAACTCGTGGTCTTCCATCACGTGAATTCCCACATCGTTCAACAAGAACGCACGCAGCTTTGAGCTCTTGCTAACTGCCTTTGTAACCGTATCGTCCAGAATGTGAAGATCGCTGAAAAACGCGTACGAATAGCCATATCTAGCTGTGTCACCATCCCGGATTCCCGATACAAAGAGCGAGTCGTGACTATCAGCTAATGAAACCCACTTAACACAGCCATCCACGCTGTCCTTTTGCAGTGGGAAGCACTTGATCAATCGTAATTCCTCGCGCAATAAGCTCGAGTGTCGATCTTTGCGCCAAAGTTTCGCGAGGAGTGTCAACACTTTTACTGTCCAATCCATATCGTTCTTTTCAGTCGATAGCGATAGAACTCGCATCAAGTGAGAAGCGTGAAGCTGCTCGATCCTCAACTGGTTTTTCATCGACGTCGACATGCTTTGAGAGAGAGCAGGATGCAGGAAGCGCTTGTTAAACGTCGATACAAGGATGTCTTCACTTAGTACGTCCAACATGGCCGTGCTGTCACTCGTATTGCTTCCAGCGAGTTCACTGCAGTCAATCAGCTCCGCTGGCTTGTACAGTTCACCCGACGAAGACGATAGCCACTTGACTTGACGCAGCTCACGCATAATCTCCGGTATGATACTCCGGAAAGGAGCCTGTACCTCGTTCTCCAACGGTAATAACGATAGCAAGTGTGAGATCGCAGCGATTCTCTCTGCATCTTGGAGAGTTGACACGTAGCTGCTTACAGCAGCATGCATAAGCTTGGGGAACTTGGACACCAGCCACTCGTTCCAGTCACTCCCGTTCGTGATCGCCTCTCGAGAACTTGGGATTTCAAAGTCTCCTTGAAGAATAAAGCGGAAACCATAAGACCGCAGCGGCAAGTAGCAGAAAACCTGTTGCAGTGGAGGTCGGTCTTCTGCGTTGAAATCTTCTATGGGGAACGCAAGCGCGATGTCAGTTGTGTGACTTCGGTTGAACAACTGGGGCGGCTCGAGCGTCTCCTTGACTACCAGCCACTTCTGTTGCTTAATCTCCACGCTGTTCTCGCTCTTCACTTGCGAATACAACTGAACCAGTTGAGAGTTCGCTCGAAGCTTCGTCTCCTTCTTGAGGAAGTGAAGCGTCTGTTGTCGCGCTGAATCACCTAGTCGAAGCTCTCGAATGCGTCGAAGGAAGAGCAGTACAGACGGCTCAAACGCCATGAGAGACTGGGAAATGTCATCAACTCTCTGCACCGACGCATCGTTCAAAGGCAGCACAAACGTCGTGCCTCGACGCTGCCTCCACTGCGTCGTATCATCCAGCCAATACGGCAAGATGTAGCCCATTCCAGTCCCGTGCTTGGAGTTCTTGGCGTGGAAGCAGATATGAAACCCGTTCGAATGCACCTGCGGGTTGTCCGAGACCTTGAAAACACTCTTGAAGCCGATACCCTTCTTGCCGATGCTCGCTTCTGAGTCCACCGCTGCCTTCGTCGACGCTCCCACGTCACAAATCGCTTGGATATTGGCTGGTGAAAAGCCCTGTTCGTTGTTGTAAAAGACGATCTCCTTGTCGTTTGTCAGTGTGAACTCGCCCAGAGGAACCACCGCATCGTCGTAAGTGTTATCGTCAGCGTTCTGCAGTAATTCCAGGACGAAGTGCGTACTCTCACTGTACAGCTCATCACTTAGTCGTTTAAGTGCACGCTCCAGACGTTGCTGCTGGATAAGCAGCACCGACGTCGTAGCTTCGTCCTGGATCTCCAGTCCAACACCAAACTGCTTCTTCCGGAGATCTTCAATGAACGAGCGACAAGAACTCGAGTTAGTGGTCTCTATCAAGGACACATCCTCCATCTCTTGGTCAACGGAGAATCGTGGTACGTCTGACTCGGCAGTATCCAAGACGCTAACAACCTCACTATCTTCAGCGTTGGCAGCAGCACTTGAAAGCGCACACTTGATCTCAGCAGGATCAGCACTACAATCGTCATCTTCGGTGATCGTAGCTGTCAGATTCTCGCGTATAGCACACCAGTTCTCCGTCTGGTCCAACCACAACGGCGATGAGCTCCTGTTAGAGATAAACACAAGCGCTTTCCGTTCAGTGTCACTCGTGCAAGTCTTCCAGATTTGATCAGCAATTACCCGCTCACTCGACCCAATAGCACCAAGTAGCAACGCTACCACGAAGTCTGCGAACTCTACTGGTGTCTCCATGAGAATGTCCAGCACTAAACGCTTGACGTAGTCTTTGTCCTTGGCGAAACTGGACAAATAGGCACGTAGATGAGCTTGAACGAGCTGTTTGGGGAAGTTCGCTTGGCCCTTGCACGTCACCAGCATCGACACCAAGTGGACTGCCACTTGACTGGCAGATACGCGGGTTTTCTCTTGCTGGGCTCGTGTAAGTAGCAGCTCCAGATCGGACGGCGTCGACTTCTCATTGACGCGCAGTATCACTCCGTTCAAACACGATACAAACATAAAGTTGCTGGACGGTGCATGATCAAGTAGAATCATTTCATGCACGCGGATAAACGAGAGCAGAGGCCCACACAACGGGGCATATCGCTCTTGCCAATCCATATA
Source organism: Phytophthora nicotianae INRA-310 (assembly GCF_000247585.1). Taxonomy (NCBI): domain Eukaryota; phylum Oomycota; class Peronosporomycetes; order Peronosporales; family Peronosporaceae; genus Phytophthora; species Phytophthora nicotianae. Next base: position 342,809 of record NW_008649030.1, on the reverse strand, counting down.
CAACGATACATCAACCAAGAACGGACATTTGCGCAGTTTTTCAAGCGCTTGCTCCGTCAAGGCCTTTTGCACTGACTCACCTGTATCTTCAATGCTGCTATCGTCACGATTCAGGTCCAGACTGCCGGCGTACTTGACCACTGAAGCCTCTTCTCCATTGTCCGCTACCTTGAGCATCTCTTCGACACTGGGCAGTCCGCTGTCTTCATAAACACGTCCAAGCTCTACTGCAAGTCGGCGTGCTATCCACTGCTGCTGCTTGTCACTGGAAAGTGAAGACAAACTCGATGACGAAGAGATCGTAGCGCGGCACTGTCGAATAAACGGCAGCACGTCGTCAAGTTTCTCGCTCATACTGTGCGATGATTCAGCGCAATTCGCACTCGTTTCCGAAGACTGAAGAAGGTTTAGTAGCCACTTGCCAGCACTAGCTTCATTGTCATCAGAGTCGTCCAAAAGCTCTGGTAACAGCTCGAGTACGGACCGTCGTCCAGCCCATGAGATAGCATTACTCTTCGCCGTAAACTTGCTGATCAAGTGCTTTTCAAGTGACGACAGAGTCCGCAGCACATCCTTCGCAGTCTGTGGCTGACTGTCACTAGACTGCGTCTGTAAAAAGTTCTCGACTTCCTTCTTCACGTCTTCTAGCGTCACGTCCACTTCTTTGTTGAGTTTTGCGAACCTGGTGGCGAATGGATCACTCGGCATGACAGGGAACTCGTCCGGCGTCTTGGTCTCCTCATCTGGTTCAGCTTTATCCATTTCTTCGTCTTCTTCATCACTCTCAACGTGACACTTGCAAGTGCACGAACAAGTGCACGAGTCCTTGCCCACGCAGCAGCAATCGCACTCTTCCTTGTCGCTTTCAGCCTTTTCCTTCTCTACATCAACGTCCTCATCAGGTAGCTTGTCATCACTCAGTAGCAACGCGTACGTCTTGGCCATAATACTACAGATCACCCACGTCACGACTTTCAGTCTCGAGTGGTGTTTGCTCTTCTGCGACGACATTAAAAACCGCGTCAACTGGTTCCGCAGCTTGGAATCCGTCTCTGCAATCTCTTGAGAAGAAATCGGTTTACGGAATTT
>NW_008649030.1:313074-340670 GCF_000247585.1 Phytophthora nicotianae INRA-310 | reverse complement strand
TGCCAGTTGCGTCCGCCGCGGCCTCCGCGCATGGCAGATGATGCACTGGTGGTTGGTGTGCGCTTCGAGCCCAAAACAAATTATTTTGGGTATTTTGCAATATTTTGGGAATAAATATGTGTCTTAACAAGTAAAGTCACTTCGACTAACGGAAAAGTGGAAATGTATTGACAAAGCGTTGTCTAAAGAATGAGGCGACTTTTGTGTGTAGATTTTACTTTCTTGTTGCCAACTTTATCATCTAAAGTTCATCAAGTGTTGCCGCTGATCTCGCGTTCGTGAGTGGAACAGAACTCTCCTGTGGGTAAAGCGATCTTCGGACAGTTGCCATGGCAACACTTCTTGACTGTTGCAAGCAGAACGTGTGAGTCAGCAACGTCTTCCGATTGAAATGCAACTTTCTACGACGTACCACCGCCATGCGCCCAACACAGTCCGTAGCGCTTTCCCGGTTGTTCACACCAACTCACTCGGCACGAAACTTCTCCTTGGCTCTCATCATCAAGCTCACCAGTCCGCGCTGACGACGTGCCGCTCCAATGTTGTGCTTCACGTGAATTCCCGCTCGACTCCGTGGACGGGTCCGCGTTCTCCTGTTCTCCGTCCTCTTCAGACTCCGCGTCATACTCTACGTCCTGCCACTCGTGGTCGTCCTGGAAGTGTTCACGCTGTCGAGAAACCGCGTGATACGTGGCCACTTGTCTCCTTTCTTGCAGTGGCGGAAGGTCCCGAGTGTACTCGGTTCTCGGCTGCAGGCCATTGAATTGGCCCTCGGGTGCCAAGCGCGTGTTCACGCGGAGAGGTTGTACCGCGGCGCCGTAGCGCATTATCACGTCCTGTTGGCTGTCGCTGACTGCTGACTGCGAGACCCCAGCTCCATTATCTGCTCTGTTGCCTGCCAAGAAATTGTCACCTCAAGCACAAGACGCACCAGCAAAAAGTTTCGTTACCTGGTTGTCGCGACATATTATGGACTGGATGATCTCAAGCTCATTCGATCTTGCTGCATAGCTCACGCGGCCCCCAGACTTGCGTTTAGTATGCAGTTCTTTCGCGTTGCAACTTGCAAAAATCCACTCATTTGACAATTTGACAGGTTACTTTTTGTTTTGTCGAAGGAGTGTTGGTTATTGGCAACTCACACAGTCGGACACTTATATAATCCGCCCGTCTCAGCTTGTGGTTGGCAATATACAAACTATTGCCACGATTTTTTTTTTTTTCAGCCTATTCGCTCTTGGAGTCTCTAGCACCCTTCACCTCGAGATATGCCCACTTGATCCAAGGCAGCAGAGCCTCCAAGTCCTTGGTCTCCACCGTGGCGCCGCACCAGATACGCAGACCGGGCGGTGCGTCACGGTACGAGCCAATGTCGTACGCCACCTGCTCGCGCTCCAGCAGCGACTGCATCTGCTTCACCTCGTCCTTGGACAGACCGTCGATCAGCAGACACACGGACGTGTTGGAGCGGATTGCCTTGTCCTCCGCTAGGAACTTGAACCACCGCGAGTTCTCGGCTGCAAAGTCCTCCACCACCTTCAAGTTGCGCTGCGAGATGGCGATCAGGCCGTCCTGGCCGCCCACACTCTCCGTCCATCGCAGAGCGTCCAGGTAGTCCTCTACACACAGCATTGAGGGCGTGTTGATAGTACTGCCTTCAAAGATGCCCTTCAACAGCTTGCCCGTGCTGGCGTTAGTCATACGGAAGATCTTGGGGATCGGACGGTTCTCCGGCACGAACGACTCGAGACGTTCCACAGCGCGCGGGCTCAAAATGATGATACCGTGGCCACCTTCACCACCAAGCACCTTCTGCCAGCTGAACGTGCACACATCGATCTTGTTCCACGGCATCTCCATGGCAAACGCGGCCGAAGTCGCGTCGTTGAAGATCAAACCCTTGCGGTCGTCCGGGATCCAGTCGGCGTTGGGGACGCGCACTCCACTGGTTGTGCCGTTCCACGTGAACAGCACGTCGTGGTCGCAGTTCACCTGGGACAAGTCCGGGAGCTGGCCGAACGGCGCGCCGAACTCCCTGACGTTGTCAAGCTTCAGCTCCGTGGTAACGTCCTTGAACCACTGCTTGCCGAACGATTCCCAGTAGCACACATCCACGGGCCGTTCGCCAAGCATAGACCACATGGCCATCTCGAACGCACCAGTGTCTGAAGCCGGCACGATACCCAGATGATAATCTTCCGGGAGCTTCAGGATCTTCTTGGTACGAACAATAGCCTCCTCCAACAAGCCTTTACCCAACTTCGAGCGGTGACTACGACCCAGTACGATGTCGGGAATCGAAGCCAACGAGTACCCCGGACGCTTCTTGCAAGGTCCTGAGCCAAAGTTCGGCGACGCCGGCTTCACGCGCGGCTTCGGGTGACGCACAACTGCCACTCCTGCTTCTTCAGCAGCGTCGGCACCCTCCTCATCGGTAACGCTAGGCTTCAGGAACGTCTCCCAGATTCCACCAGATACAGCTGTGTTCAGCTCAAGCAGGTTGACACGACGTAGGTTCGTTAGCATACCCAGCGCCTCCAGCTCGTCCATCACAACGTCCGGGATCGCTTCATCCACGTTCAGTACGCTGACAGCAGCAGCAGTAGCTTTCTCACGCGCCAACCCGAAGTTGCCGATATTGATCTGGTGCTTCGCCAGCACCGACGTCACCTTGTGCAACACACCAGGTTGGTCTGTGTTGTTGAACAGCAGCATGGAGCCACTCGGGATGGCGTCCATGGGCAGGTCATCGAACGAAACAAAGCGGAGCTGGCTCTTGCCAAACACGGTGCCTGTGATCTTCTTGGACGTGCCGTTCTCCTTCTCAAAAATGACTGTAAGCTGGTCCGAGAAGCTGCTGCCCGAAGCCTCGTCGTGCTTGTGCTCTACAGTCTGGATACCCATGACGTCCGCGAGTTGCTTGGCGTTCGTGAACGTCACCTCCTCTTCGAGCATATGCGAGAGCAGACCCTTAAGTACACCCTTTACAAGCTGTCCCGACAGCTCCGACGACGTGACCTTGGGACCTTCAGCAATAACAAGCACGCGCTTGAGACGGCTGTCGTCCAGTAGCTGGGCCTGCATACTACCCAGCTTCTCAGCCAGTGACAACAGTGGCATGAACTCCTCGCGCTTGCCAAAGTCGATATTGGGCGCGTTAAGTACGCCCTTGAAAGACTTGCCGGCCAACGCGTCGTTCACCTTGTAGGCCAGGTCGCGCGCCACCTTCTGCTGGGCGTCGGTAGTGAGTGCTCCAATGTGGGGCGTCACGATCACGTTCTCGTGACTCACGAGCTTCTTCCAGGCGTCCGAAGCAGGTGACGGTGCAAGGATATCGAAGGCCATACCCGCGACTTTGCCGTTCTCAATGGCTTCAAGTAGAGCCTGATGGTCGATCAGACCGGCGCGCGCGCCGTTGATGAGCTTGACGCCGTCTTTGCAGAGCGCTAGACGCTGCGTGTTCACGAGGTGCTTAGTATTGGCGTTGAGCGGCACGTGGAGAGAGATGTAGTCACTGCGAGAGAACAGTTCGTCTAGAGATACAGGCTCAATGCCGTGTGCCTTGGCACTAGCATTGGACAGAATGGGGTCGTAGCCGACGACGTTCATTCCGAAGGCGTTGCAGCGCGTGGCCACCTCGCGGCCGATACGTCCGAGGCCCACAATACCCAGCGTCTTGCCGTGGATCTCCGAGCTGCGCACGGCCGCCTCGGACGCGGCGTCGCCGATGCGGGAGACGGCTGAGATGAGCCCCACCGTGAGCTCAGCGGCCGAGATAGTGTTGCCGAACGGCGTGTTCATGACCAGCACGCCCTGCTTGGTGGCGTTCACCATGTCGATGTTATCCACGCCCGTGCCGGCGCGGCCAATGAGCTGCAGTTTCTGCGCGGCGTCCAGAACAGCACGGTCCACCTTAGATCCAGAGCGCACGATAAGCACGTCGTAGTCAGGAACCTGTGCCACCAGTTCGGCGTGTGAGAGGGCAGTGGAGACGGCCGTGACGTCGTGGCCGGCGGCGCGCAGCAATTCGGGGCACACGGGGTCGATGGGGTCGCTGCACAAGACACGCGCCATGGCGGCCGGCGAGCGATGGAAGCTGCGGGTAGCCGACGGCGTCTGGATCTGGAGCAAGCGAGACCCGCGCGTCCACAGAGCGCGGCGCAGCATGGAGCTGGAGAGGAGCGGGTACGTGTGGGGCAGGCGAGTTCGCAAGTGGTCGGCTGTGGCCTATTGATGATCCATTCATGCAAATCTTGAGTCACTTGGTGTTTGAAAGACAGGATTTCCACCAATTGCCGATTTTACGTAGGTATTTTCAGCCAGTCACTTTGCAGTTTTTTCTCTGAGTAATCGCAGAGATCATGCTTTGGCCGAGAACCACGAGATTTTTTTTTGTCAGAGACGAGGATGTCAAGTGCGTGGCAAGTTGTAAAACTCTTGCCATTTTGCAGCATGTAGTAATTTGCACCACCATTTTCAGTTGCTTGAAGCAGCAAAGATCACGTAAAGCAGAAGGCTGCAGCCTACCCGCAGGTTAATACCATGGTAGTCTACAGATAAGGTTATGCAGTAAGATACTAGTCTACCAGGACACCGATGTCCAAATGAACAACTGGTTTCAAACAGATGCGTCTGATTAACCTGGACGACCTAAAAACTAAAACCTGCAATGCCTGTGGTCGGCATAGACGATCGATGCTGCCGGCTGTGGGCAGGGATGGAAATCAATGCGGACAGGGGGTTGTAAACCAAGTATGAACGCCTCAAACCTCCACTAGAGCTGAAGCCATTCTTCAAAACGAAAGGCAGCAGTACAATCAGTATTCTCCAGTGTCTTCACTACACTCAGGCCTTCTGTAACCATGTCGGGGATGCATCGATTCAAGAGTCTATATGAAGACGACTCGTGCACTGGAGCGCCAACCGGTGTCTACGCTAGAAGACAAAACGACTGCGAGAACCAAGTCGGCTCCGGTGGTGCTGCATGTGACGCTGTCTACGATAGTGACGATCTTCTGATTGGGTATGTGGAGGATAGCTGTCACGATGGTCGCGGCGCCGGTTTCAGCGCACTGTTCGACGGTGAAGCCTACATGGCTTTCGACTATTACTGGGAAGACGACTGCACCAACTACGACAATTCTGCTGCATACCGAGCCGGCGGCGATTGCGAGGCAATGATCGTAGACGACAAAACAGCTAGGAGTGCTACACTTTCTGTCTCGAGTTCGGGCTTGGTGTGGACTCGAAACATGGGCCCCATCGCGACGTCACTTGGATGCCCTGGTGAGGGTGCCCCTGGTTACTACGAGTTTGACGTCCCCAAGTCGGATATTAACACGGGTGCGTGCAAGAATTTCAAAGATATCGGGGGTGCATTCTCCTTCTACGATATATCCGATCCTCCAATCCCAACCACGTCCAAAGCCACATCGACTACTTTATCACCAACCGCCACCCCTGCTACGTCACCACCCACATCATCAACCCCGTCGTGGGATGCCACCAGCAACAGCCAGGGAAATTCGAGCTCTACACCGTCGTCCGGCTCGACCTTGCCTCCAACCACCTCCGGATCCAATCTGGATGGTTCCAGCTCGGGGTCCCTGTCATCAACTCCATCGCCATCAACTTCTACTGGACGTGGCCTCTCTGTTGGAGCAGTCTCTGGAATTGGTGGCGGTGCTGCTGTCCTGGTCGTGGTGATCATTCTGTTGGCGTGGTGTATCGTGAGGCGAAACAAGAAGACCAAGGAAGCTGATTCAAACTCACTGCAAGAGCCGTTCCTAGGAAGAGGTAGTGCTTGGACTGGTGGTACCACCGATGGTTCGGATATGTCGTCCTTTGGTCCAGGTCTCTGGAACGATGACAAAATTATCGCCACTCGCGTTCCTCGTGATCAAGTGGTTTTCGAAGGTCTCATTTGTCGCGGTGGATACGGAGAAGTGTATCGCGGCACTTATAACCACAAACCAGTCGCCATCAAAATGTTGCTTCCCGACATGCGAGGTGATCTGAGAAAGGTTAATGCTTTCCTAGCAGAGGCTAAGTTGATGGCCAGTCTTGCCCACCCGCACATTGTGCAATTCGCTGGTGTGTCGTGGGCTTCTCTCTCAGACCTGTGCGTGCTATCGGAGCTGATGAAAGGTGGAGATCTGCGGTCCCTATTGCAACAATTCGAAGCTCAAGGCCACCCGCAAGGCATTGACGACGACAAAATCCGCATCGCGTACCATGTTGCTCAAGCATTAACGTATCTCCACTCGCTCTCTCCGGTCGTGATTCACCGCGACTTGAAGTCGAAGAACGTGTTGCTTACAGAGAATTTGGATGCGAAGCTCACGGACTTCGGTATCTCGAAGGAACAGCAGGATAACACAATGACCGCAGGTGTTGGGACGATGCTGTGGATGGCACCAGAGGTCATGATGGCTGAACGATATACCGAGAAAGCCGACATTTTCTCGTTTGGAGTGCTTCTATCAGAGCTGGATCTGCATACGTTGCCGTACTCGCACGCCATGCGCGATTCGGTGACAGGTAAAAAGTTACCTGGTGCGGTCATTATCCAGAAAGTAGCATCTGGTGCTCTGCAAGTCGAATTTTCGCGCTACTGTCTAGATTCGATGGTAGAGTTGGGTAAGGAGTGCATTGCGCTGGATCCAGCAGCTCGACCATCTGCTCCGATGATTGTTTTTAGGTTGCAGACGATCATGAAGGGATCCTTCGGTGAAGGATACGTTATTTAGATGTGCTATGGATTCCCACCAGTCTTAGTGTCGTCTAGTTCGGCTGCTGGGCGATTTCGTTCTGAACAGTTCAAAGCACTACATGTAGTTCATTGGTGTGGCTCTTGGTATGGTACCATCAAATAATACAGTGTGTTTTTTTATTGTTAATTTGGTTTTTTTTTTGTTTTTTTTTCCTATAGAAGCCTTGTAAGATACAATGCGCGACTTGATGTCGTTACCTAGTCGAATCTGGTCATAATACAGTGTTTTGTTTACAGAACTCACCGCAATTAGTGCATGTTCATAATTAGCGACATACGCGAATTAGTGTCACCGCTATTCAGGACCTATTCGAAGTTTGAACGGCGTGAATAACTTTGATTGTCGGCGTTTTGGAATTTGAGCCTCTGCGGAATTCTTTCGTTGAGTTTATATGAATTTAACTTTACTTGTAAAAGCACACCGAACTAACATGTAAATACATGCCATGACCGAATACGATCCCTAAAATCTCTTATTAATCCGAAACGTGAGCTCAAAGGGTCATACGCGATCAATGCGTGAGCTCCTGATTTCACAATTCACGAAGTACCCACCGGATGCGACCTTTTGGGGGAGCGATCTTTTCTCCAAAAAAAAAGGAAGCACAACTTACCGCTAAGAAGCTATCGGTGTTATCGACACCACTGGTGGGGCTGCTGTCATGGCTATAAGCCAGGTTGGTCAGCTCATTCACCAAAAGGTAGACCGACAAACATCCACCACTGACAGTCGGAAAATTGACATTGGAGCTTAATCCCGATTTGTCGGGATGTATCGCTTCACAAGCATCTACCAAGACTCATCGTGCGATGGAGCACCATCGGGTGTTTTCGTTCAGCAGAAGAACGATTGTAAGAACCAAGTTGCATCTAGTGGATCTCGCTGTGCCGCCGTGTACGACGACACCAATAATCGTGTCGGTTATGTGAACGAGATGTGTCATGAAGGACGACGCGAAGAGGGTTTCATCGAGCTCTTTGGTACGCAGCCTTTCATGGCATACGACTACTACAGGGGTTCGGACTCAACATACGAGAATTCAGTTGCCTATCAACTTGCTGGCGAATGCATGAAACTGTACGATGGCTATTCACCGTTTGGGAGCGGTACTATTTCGATTTCGGATGGGTTTGTACTATGCATGTCAAACAAGGGAAACACTAGCAGTAGTGCACTTAACTGTCCTGGTGCGAGCGGCCTCGACTACATCGATATTGAAATTCCTGTCTCGGAGATCAACCGCTGCTATAATGCACCCAACGTGGACGGTGCATTTGTCTTTTATAATAGGATCTCCACAGTGGAGTCCTCCAGCTCCAGCTCGGGTTCGTCGATCACGTATTCTTCAATTGGAAGCGGACTGGATGTTGGATCGGAGGAGGAATTTTCTAGCTCAGGTAATGGCTCCGTATTCGGAGATTTTAACTCTGGTTCGACAGCAACCAACCCGTTAGGCTCTAGAAGCAGGTCGGACTCGTCTTCAAACGAAAGAGGCCTTGATGTTGGATCGACAGTAGTTGTTACCATCGGTGCTGTTGTTGTCGTCGTGATCATCATTTGCATCACGTGCGTTTTCCTGAGAGTACTCCAGGGTAAAAATCTCACTTCTCGTTCATCGTCACAAGACGCATTACATAGAAATGGTACTGCTGGGACTGACAGCCCTACCGATGGATCCACGAGAGATTCCAATCTCTGGGATGACGATGCCATCATTGCTACCCGTATCCCCCGTGATCAAATAATAATCGGAACTATGATCTCTCGTGGTGGATTCGGAGAGGTCTACCGGGGACAGTATAACAATCAAGACGTCGCCGTCAAGATGCTGTTTTCTGAAATGCGGAAGGATCTTAAAAAGGTGAATACCCTTCTGGCCGAAGCGAAAATGATGGCATGTTTCGATCACTCCCGGATCGTAAGCTTTGTAGGCGTGGCTTGGGGGTCGCTAACCGATCTTTGTGTTGTGATGGAGCTTATGAAGGGAGGGGATCTCCGTGCGTTGTTAAAAGAATTCGAAGCGAGAAAACACCCTCAGGGCATTGACGACAGTAAAATCTGCATCGCTTCTCATATCGCCCAAGCGCTTACTTACATGCACTCGTTGTCCCCGGTCGTGATTCACCGTGACCTGAAGTCGAAAAATGTGTTGCTCACGGAGGACCTGGAAGCGAAAATTACTGACTTTGGCGCTTCGAAAGAACAGCAGGATCAAACAATGACCGCAGGAGTTGGTACCATGCTATGGATGGCACCGGAAGTGATGATGGCAAAGCGATACTCTGAGAAGGCCGACATCTTCTCTTTCGGCGTTCTCTTGTCTGAGTTGGACTTGCACACGCTGCCATACTCCCACGCCAGAATTGATCCGGAAACCGGCATGAAGCTGCCGGACGCGGTTCTTATCCAGAAGGTGGCGTCGGGCGATCTGAGGATCACATTTTCGCCCTACTGCCTAGACTCTATTGTGAAATTGGCGGAGGAATGCGTCGCGCTGGACCCGGCAGCTCGACCTGGAGCCCCGATGGTAATGTTCCGGCTGCAAACGATCGTGAAGGAGTCATCCAGCGAAGGCTACCTCAGTTAGGAGTCGTGCACAATGAAAGTGTTACAACAAGCACGGTTTGAAAGCACCGATACACGTATCTCCTAAAATGTTGGTTTAAACGAACCGAGTATGAAGAGATGCAGCAAAACGTCAAAGGAAGTTCTTTTCAACCTACATGTACTACTACAAACGAATTCAATTGCTGGATACGTTTGATAAAATAAGTTGATGTGCGTTTCTTTTTGCAAATCGATCCGTATTTAATAAGTAGCAACAGTACCGTACTCTACGATTTGAAAAAAACCTCCTATATCAAATATACTACCCTGTGGGATCTACTGCCAAAGAACTGCCAAATAAAATGAAAAATCATAAACCTCACTATATAATCCGATATCCTATCTTACAGAAAGTTTGCGACGATTACCCATCTCACAAGGATAATTGGCTCGCGTTTCCAAGCAGACTGGTGCTTGGGGGCGATTGCAGTATCATTCACACATCCAGCAAGTTTCCCCATTCTTAAGATGTTGCGTCTTTCGCGTATGAGCATGCACATGACCCGCCCAGCCAGCGCTGTAGTGCGCGCGATGAGCACATCCAAGCTGAGCTTGGAACAGCTCGCAAAGCGCCAGAGCCTGAAGGGCGCGCGTGTGCTGGTGCGTGCCGACCTGAACGTGCCACTCAAGAAGAATGCCACCCCGGCCACTATCACGGACGACACTCGTATCCGCGCCGTGCTGCCCACACTCAAGCTGCTGCAGGGTGCAGGCGCGCGTACTGTGCTTTGCTCGCACATGGGCCGTCCCGGTGGTGAGGTTAAGGACGAGCTGCGTCTCACGCCGGTCGCCGCGCGTCTGGGCGAACTGCTCGGCAGCCCCGTAAAGAAACTGGACGATTGCATCGGCTCCCAAGTGGACGCCAGTATCGACGAGCTGCAGGACGGCGAGATCGTGTTGCTCGAGAATGTGCGGTTCTACAAGCAGGAGACCAAGAACGACCCTGAATTCGCTAAACAGTTGGCCCACAACGCCGACATCTACGTCAATGACGCCTTCGGAACAGCCCACCGCGCCCACGCCTCGACAGAGGGTGTGACGAACTACATCCAGACTAACGTGGCCGGGTTCCTCATTGAGAAGGAGCTAAAGTATCTTTCCGGCGCCGTGGACGCCCCCGTGCGTCCGCTCGGTGCCATCATTGGCGGCGCCAAAGTATCCACCAAGATCCCCGTGCTCAAGTCGCTGCTGCAAAAGTGCGACAAGATCATGATTGGCGGTGGCATGATCTTCACGTTCTACAAGGCACAGGGTCTGGACGTCGGCAAGTCCATCATCGAAGAGGACATGGTCGGTCTCGCCAAGGAGATTCTGGAGGAAGCCAAGCAGCGTGGCGTGCAGATTGTTCTCCCTACTGACGTTGTAGTTGCCGACAAGTTCGAGGCCGACGCTCAGTCGAAGGTCGTGCCCGTGAACGCCATCCCCGCTGACTGGCTGGGCCTGGACATTGGCCCGAACTCGCAGGATACGTTCGCCAAGGAGCTCAAGCAGTGCAAAACGGTTGTATGGAACGGACCCATGGGCGTGTTTGAGTTCCCTGAATTTGCCAAGGGCACGTTCGGTGTGGCCAAGGCCCTTGCGGAGAGCACGAAGGTTGGTGTCACGACCATCGTGGGTGGCGGCGACTCTGTGGCTGCGGTTGAGCAGGCAGGCCTTGGCGTCAAGATGAGCCACATCTCCACTGGTGGCGGTGCCAGCCTGGAGCTGCTCGAGGGCAAGGTGCTTCCGGGTGTTGCCGCTTTGAACGATGCTTGAGAGTTATTCGTAAAAAAAAATAACGTGATGCAGCAGATTAGAAAGTGACTCGCCTCACTCACACACTCTTCAATGCGAAGTATTGAATTATACTGAAGTGGCTTTATCCTTTGGACGTAGGAGCTGTCCTATCGTCGCGACTAATGTAAAATGCATCGAGCATTGGACTTTTCGCGGTTGCAGCTCTACTTTAGTGCACTGACCGATTACGCTGTAAGTTGATCGAGAGCAGCACCTCGAAACACGATCGGCAGTTGGTCAGGTTGGAGAATTCACTTGGCTAGACTTGAAAAGATGTTAACGACTCTGTGCCATGAGAACAGCAAACAAGTACAGTAATGCTACATGTTTACATGAAGTTGCGTTGCTTGTCTTCGAGATTTAAGACAACACCGAAGTCGGCCCTGTTCCACTATTGCGACGCGATATGTCAAAATAGGGTTTTACACGAAATAAGTACGTCGCTAACTACTGCGTCACGTCTGCATGCTTGCAAGCGTTATCAACAGATCCAAAACACCTCCTGATGGGCCTTAACGGCACCGTCAGTGATTCACCAACAAAACACACAAGCATCTCTGCCAATACTGCATCGATCAACTTGCAGTCCATATTGCGCCGGCCGTTGCCGGTGGACCCGATTGAAACACCCAACCTTCAAACTTGTCTTTCGCGTCGTTGCCATACCTCACATTACACACGCGATTCCTTCTCGTTGCAGTGACCATTTGTTTTCCCGCGTTTCCGCGTCCACATCGAGTTCGCTGGGTGTTTTCGCGTAGCCTGGCAACTCCAGAGGGTGTGTCGATGGGGTCACTCACGCCTGGGTGTCTTTCGTGCCGGCTAAACTCTCTTCGACAAAATTGGTCGAGAGACGACAGAACTCTGTCCAAGAGATAGCCCCTGGAGCGAGCGTCTAGCTGTCAATGGCGTCTGGATGCTGCTCGACAGGTGTTTCAGGCGCCGGCGTTAGTAACTAAGCCTTGAGTAACACTGAATGAGCAAGTGAGTCAAAGGCTCGGGCAGTAATGTTCAAGCGAGAGATCATCGATCCAAGAAGGAAGCTCGACCCCAAGTTCGGGCCAGCGACGGTCGATTATTCTAGAACTGCGGCTGGACTATCAATTCCAGGAGCGCAGTGACGGCATCACCAGCGCGAGAGAACTGACGGTTCCAGGATTGCTTCGTGCAATTGCAACCTCACGCGCGACTCGCGTGACTTGCGTGCGTGAGAGCGAACACGCGAGCTATACGCATTATAGGCCGAGTCACACGTAGAACCTCGAGTCGTTCGGCCACAGTCGTCGAGCGGCGAACACCGGCTATTAATCGATAAGCCTTTCCCCATCTTGGTGCCGGGATGGCTGATCGTGTTGCTAAACCTGTCATGCTCGACGCGCTTGCCTCCATCGAGCCGACGAAAGTGCCATCCATGTGTACGCACCATAGTCGCCCGTGCTGGGGAAACGAGTGGGTGAGCTGCGGGCGCGTTGCCGGCGGCACCATGCCTGTTCGACAAAAGAGCCATCGAATAAGAGTCAAGTATCCAAGTGGAGTGCAACGGTGCGCTGCCTCCTCTCCGGCCGTGCAGCGATCATAAAGACGAGCACCTTGGCGCATTACTCGCGCTCCATGTGTTATCATCGCTGGTCTCCGCCAAACCGATCTACTGCAGCAGCACCGATTTAATCTCTGCTACTCTTAAGAGCCCTCCATGTAGTATGAGTGTCCGCAGGCCTCTGCGGGGAGAAATTTATCGCGGGCCGTGATTGAAAGTCACCGTTGATCCACCGCGAACTCGAAGTGTTCAGACAGACGAAGCAAAGGTCGGACCTTCGACTGGAACTTCAACATACATGTTCCTTGTTGTAAACAGGAAGTTGTGTCGAAATCGGGCGAAGTGCTCTCTCTGCGGCATGGCAGCGCTGATTTGCCTCGCCGCGCCGCCCGGATCAAGTTCACAAAATACCACTCGATTCGCACGTTGCGAAGCGTGCTCCGATACGATGGCAGAAAGCCAGCGACGGCGGCAGCCAGGCATGAGTCCACAGATCGGACAGAGACGCGGGGGGCGGAAGATGAAGTGCTACAACGCCAGTCACTGCAGCGATCGACTTGTGGCTCAAAGCCGACGTCTGACGGAGCCCGGGCTCGTACGGACATGCACAAGCCGGCGAGGAGCGTCATGAAGCTCAGCAATCGTAGTGGTCAACCGCTCCACGGCGATTACACGGGACACTAAAAGGCGTAGGGTGAATACATAGTAGTCTGCACAGCTCGAAGCTTAGCTCTCGCCAGTTGCGCCTGCCATGGAGCTTCGATCGCATTCGCGACCCGCATACATGTGTGCTGAAGTTTGTGTTAATTGCTGCCGCAATGAGCTGAGTCTTCGAACGAAGTCAACACTCGCCACACCACTCTGATCTGTCCATCGAATGTTAGCTGTCCGTTCGGCGCTCGTCGTTGAGCGGGGCTGTAGCTCGAGTACACGCAAAAAGGAAGGCCCAGCCAGACAAACGCGGTCGATTGCTCGCTACGTCAAGTCGCGTCCAAGGATCCAGCGACCAGAACGAGCGCCGGTGCCGGCGGAGCACTGGACTGGAGTCAAATATCCGCGTGCAGCACTAATGCGCCAGACTTTCTTCTCTAAACAGCCGCCGCCATTGACAACGCACTCGACTGTTGTGCAGGCACTAGAGCTCCAAGTGTCCCCGTCACTTCGACAGCAACAACAACCGCGCGCCAGCCGAAGCAACAGAACTCCGCAAAAAGTGCAACGGCAGGGCGCAGGCTCTTTCCTTGCACCGGTGCACAAAACGCAGTCCGGCGCCGGCGCCGGTCCAGCACAAGGGGGGACCATGACGGTCACCATCCGGAGTCATTCGAGATTTTCACTCTCCAACCCCATCTACTCGTCCCGCGTAACACCGGAGCGAGAGATACAACCGCTTCAGTAGCTCTTCCGGTCATCGGAATCCTACTACACCCGCGCCCCCCACGACTTAGCGTCGTACATTCCTCCCAAGCTTCGCCTTAAAACAGCAGCTTCCCACCCCCAACTCGTAGCTCGTCACTTGATGAACGCGAGTACAATCCCTTCATTTATTACCGACCACCCCATCCACCAGAAGCAGCATCTCGCTATCCCGGACTCGCCGTCCGCTACTAGCTACCCTGTGCTTCCTCAGATACAGTACCTGCACTCGCCGCTGACCAAAACCCTGGCTCGCCCAGGCGGGGAGCCCGCCAAGCTACCCATGGCGTACGCTATGGCGGGCGGCCGCTTCGACTCCAGCACGTCGAGCGACGACGATGAGAACGTGGACCGCAGCAACAGCTTCGTGCACAGCAGCGGCCACGTAGCCTCGCCGCCTCGAAGCTCCGAGGACGGTGAAGTTGAAGCGGTCAGCGGCATCGCCGCCATGAGCCTTAGCTACATCATCAACGGAGAAATGAAGCAGGTCACACAGGACGACGATGACAGCAGCAGCAGCACCGGCGGCAGCTCGCGCGGCGGCTTCGACCTCTCGTCCATGCTCAACACGGTGTGTGCTAAGCCGGACTGCTACCGTACCATCCGTGGCCCGAACGGCACCTTCTGCAAGTACCACAAGCAGAGTCGCTTCTGTCGCGCCGAAGGCTGCTCCAAGAGCGCCAAGACAGGAGGTTTCTGCATCTCGCACGGAGGTGGTAAGCGTTGCGCGCACCCTGACTGCAACAAGAGTGCCAAGCAAGGCGGTCTCTGCATTTCGCACGGTGGTGGAAAGCGATGCAGTGAGGCAGGCTGCACCAAGTCGGCGCTCGTGGGAGGCTTCTGCTCAGCCCACGGCGGTGGCCGTAAGTGCAAAATGCCCGAGTGCACCAAGACAGCGCTTCTGGGAGGACTGTGCATTGCGCACGGCGGGGGAAAGCGCTGTCAGGTCGAAGGTTGCTCCAAGAGTGCTGTGGGAGGCACGTTGTGCGTCTCACACGGCGGTGGCAAGCGCTGCCAGGCTGAAGGTTGCAACAAAGGTGCTGTGCGGAACGGTGTGTGCATTCGCCATGGAGCGAAGCGCGACCAGCCGTCGGTGACGCCCTAAACAAACAAAAAGGCTCCCGTGAGCCTGGAGCTCGGTTGGGCGAGCTTCAATAGAGGATGACGGAATCGTAACGCGGTTGCCATCGGAAGTGGCCGCAATACATTTTGTTCACATCCCGTACATATTCTTCATTCGAAAATACTGCGCCAAAATGCCTTGTATGCTCTTGCGGCAAAGGATCTGTCGATCTTCCAGCGATGAGAAGCTGCAGCGATATTTTCTTCAACTCGCTTCAATGCATCAAGCAACTTACAACAGGCACTTACATTTACTTAAGTAAAATCCCTTAGAAAATAAATCAAACTGAAGAGCGCGAATTGCTGCTCTGGGCGCGAGATTCCTGCACTCACTTCGAGATGCAACATTGTACCCAAGTCATCAATTGGTCAACGGGTCTTCTAATTCTTCACTCACTTAGCCAAACCGTTTGATGCGCACCTGTATCTGTTGTCGACAGAGGGGGCAGTGTGAAAGGAACTCGCTGCACTTTTGACACGTCTCGTGGCCGCATTGAAACACCGTGTTCTTCATTCTCTCCTCGCAGATGGAGCACAGCAACGAGTCTTGAAGTCTTGCCAGCTCTTCCTCGGCTACGGACGTGCGATGCTGCAACGTCGGCCGTGTCGACTCGTCAGAACCGAAAAGCGGAGCTGATGGTGATGTCGTTTGACCGCATTGCATCGTTGTCGTTGTACTATTGCCCGCCTGTGCCTGTTGCGACTGTGGCTGAAAGACACCGTAATTGTGGCTGTGGTGGACGTTCTCAATAGGTTGCGGCGGCGGGAAAACGTCTACACGCGGAAGATCGGGTTGTACCCTGTTTGATCTGCGACCCAAGTAGTTCATCGCCTTGATTGTGCGATATTGATCAGGTATCTCCATCAACGCCTGGAGCGCAAATTGCGTCTCTTTCATCTGCGGATCGCTGAATCGCGAAGTGATTTTGTGATATTCAACGAACTGGAAGTTGTCAAACTTCCTGTGCACGAGATAATTGTCGAAATAGATCATAGATTCCCACGGGCCGTCACCGACGCCTACCATGACGATACTCAGAGGAAAGTTACTGGCATACGTGATGGCGTCGATAGTCTCCTTTTCGTTCTTGCTGACGGCATGCGGTGGGATATCCACCGAGCGCGTGACTTGTCCATCAGCAATAATGACGAGGATATGATAATCTCCCGTGCGATTGACAATGTTGACGGCTTCATTGATAATGGGCGCAAAGGACGTGGGCCCCGCCATGACCACGTTGCGCACGACTTCTCTGTAGCGCGAGCGGATGTTCTCCAGTGGAAAGCCAGCCTGGCCTTGCCCCGCAAAGGTAAACACTGCGCGGTCGCACGTTAACTCGTCTCCGAAGCCATACACCGGGATGATATTGTCCTCGTCTGCACAACACGCAAGCAACACAGTCGTTAAGAGCCCATCCAGTCCACAATCTACGCTGTTTGACCCACCAAAGTCCCGCAAGGTCCGTCCGACCGTCTCAATCACGTCCTCGTACGGGTTGTAAGTGCTCGGGTCGTCGATATCGTGAAGACTGCGGCCGCTGAACGTTCGCTTGCCGCTCCACTCGTTGGACTTGGTGCCTGTCATCACAACGCAATTATTTACTTCAGCAACTATAATTTTTTTTCTACAAAATTATAGGCGCACAGTCGATGCCGATGATGAGGTTGCAACTCTCGAGACCGCTGCTTCTCAGCGCCTGCGTCACTTGGGGCAGCGACGTGAACTGGTCCGGGATCATCTGCGTGAGCTCGGTGGAGCGGCCGGGAATGGGGCGCGGACCTGTCTCCGTCGTGGAGCGCGACTTCCGTCGGTGCTGCTTGCTCGGCTCGTTGCCCATGCTGTCGTTATGTTTTCAGGGAATCTGTAAAATGAGTCTGTTCGTTCTTTAGGAAAATGGAGCCAACAAAGTAAGTTCACAAACATTCTATTTTCTGATAACGGGTACTAAAATCCGAAAATAAGATTGTGGGTACACTTGGATATTTCGATAGTCGAGCATCTTGTGCTTCAGTCGGCTAGGTTACTGAAATGCGCCGCCTGAATTCGCTTTGGGGTCCAGCTGGACCGCCAGACCATTGTTTCGTGGTTTAATGGGAGTATTTTCAGTGTGCCCTTGGACAGCGCCACGGCATTATCCATTCAGTTGGGTCGGTTACGCTTGTCCACTTCGGAGGGGATAAGATGCAAGATAATCTGTCCTAATTCTTAATTCAAAAGAAGTAACCAACAACTAGAACCACTAGTGGTTACCAACCACTGCCTCTTTGTTTAAGAAACTGCACCCTTCTCTTCCATTGTTCGAGAACATCCATGCACAGTTATTACACCGCAAAGCGGGTGGGTGGATATCATGACTTGTTGGAGAAGCTGACGCTGTCAACTCCGCACCGCTAGTTATTATGTAAGACATCTCTTCGGATCATTAAGAAGGGCGTCTAACTCGTCCTCTGGCGTAGTTTATCGGGATTCCATTGTAGCTCATCGACATTCCCTAAATATATTGTGTGCAGGTTTTCTATCCATCTCGACGACGATAAATTCAATCCGCCTACAGCACACTCGCGGGGTCCCTAGGGTGGGCCAGTTGCTGCTGCGCCGCTGCGTCAGACTTGTGTTCACGTTGCCGGTACATCTGCTCTTCTGCTGCTTGTTGCTCCCGTAGCAGCTTCTTCTTCCGGTGCCGCTCCTTGCGCTCTTTACGCTCGTCGAACACCTCGATCCCGACGAGTCCCAGCTCGCAAAGTCCGATCACGATGGCGCTACGCAGCTTGGGGCCCGAATAGAGCGTCATCTTAAGCACGGATTTCAGCACGACAGCGTAGAAGATAGCGACGACCAATGAGGCCAGCATGAGGTTGTATTTGTAGTTTCGTGCCTTGCGCAGTCGCTTTATCTTCCAGCAGAAGAGGAACTTGGCGAAGTAGACGAGGAACCAGGCGAAGGCAAAGGGTGTCGGGTAGAAAATGTAGATCCACTGTAGCAGTCGTTGGTTCTCGTCCAGCTCGCCTTGAGTGTACTTGCTAGCGACGAAACTCGCGGCGTGTGTCGTACCGGCGCCAACGTCGAAGAAAGCCACGACCACGGCAAAGATGGCGAAGAACGTCAGAGACGCGTACAGCCACCGGTAGAAGCGCTTCTGGTGCACGAACCCCCAGTAGCCGTCTGACACCGTCAGCATGTTGCGGATGCGGCGCCGCTTCCCCATGGTGTCTGGTGATCAGCGGTGGCTTTAGCAATAGCCCAACAGTTTGTTGTCGCCTTGTGTTCTGAGCAGAATGTATATTTTTTTTAGCAGGTTTTACTAAGTACATGAATCATTTCATAGAGGTCGTTAAGTGCGGATATGTGACGTCACACAACGGTTCTTGATGCGCATCATCTGAGGCCTCCATAATCGCCCCACGCCCTCCCCCTCCGCCATTTATTTCTCCGCTGATCTCCACCAAGATGGCTGACCGCGTGCTCGAGCTGCTAGCGCCTGTGCAGGCGGCGCTGGAAGCGTCTCCTTTGGCTGTGAAGATTACGGCGGCTGTTGGCTGCCTGGTGTTGTCTCGCCTGGCGTTGCAGGTGCTCGGCTCGGTGTACACGTTCTTCCTTCGTCCGGCCAAGAGCCTCAAGGGCTTCGGCCAGTGGGGCGTGGTCACGGGTGCCACGGATGGCATCGGCAAGGCGCTGGCCATGGAGCTGGCGCGCAAGGGAATGAATGTCGTTTTGCTGAGCCGCACTCAGAGCCGCCTAGAGGCCGCGCGCGACGAGATCCTGGCCAAGTACCCCAAGGTGGAGGTGGAGATCTTGGCCGTGGACTTTAACCGCGTGGACGAGCCCAGCGTACGCGAGGCGCTGCAGAAGAAAATGGACCAGGTCAAGGACGTCGGCGTGCTCTTCAACAACGTTGGCGTGTCGTACGACTTCCCCGAGTTCTTCGATCAGCTCCCGGAGGACCGTGTGGACAGCCTCATCAAGCTCAATGTGGCCGCCACCACCATTATGACCAAGCTGGTGCTGCCTGGTATGGCGCAGCGCAAGCGCGGCGTGGTCGTCAACCTGAGCTCCGGCTCGGGCCGCATGGTCGTGCCGCTGCTCAGCGAATACTCGGCCACCAAGAAGTACGTGGAGCAGCTAACGCTGTGCCTCGCCGCCGAATATGCTGCCAAGAACGTTCACATTCAGTGCCACGTGCCCATGTTCGTGTCTACCAAGCTGGCCAAGATCCGCCACTCGAGCTTCATGGTGCCGTCGCCCGCTACATACGCACGCGCGTCGGTGGCGCAACTGGGCTACGACACGCTCATCTCGCCCTACTGGCCGCACGCGCTGCAGATCTGGCTGTATGAGAGCGCACCCACGTGGCTACTGGCTAAGGTATGTTAGTAGCAGCGAAGGTTAATACGCCATCGTACTCGCATGAAGCTCTCTTCTGACTGACGAACTTTACAATTGCGTTTTTCTCCAGGCCGCCATGATGACCCATCTGTCGCTGCGCAAGCGTGCGCTCAAGAAGCTTGAGGCCAAGAAGAACCAGTAGACGTAGCAACTAGCGAGCACGTGACTCGTCATCTCGTCCCCACGT
Source organism: Phytophthora nicotianae INRA-310 (assembly GCF_000247585.1). Classification (NCBI taxonomy): domain Eukaryota; phylum Oomycota; class Peronosporomycetes; order Peronosporales; family Peronosporaceae; genus Phytophthora; species Phytophthora nicotianae. The sequence goes on along the minus strand of NW_008649030.1, from coordinate 320,868 downwards.
AAATGACGAGCACCGGTGCACTGTACATGTAGCAGACTGCTTTAGGCAAAACCGTTCTTGCCACACCGACAATAAATGCTACGTGGTCGCTCGCGTGAAACGTTCGGCTTGTCAAACACTGCACCGCGCTCTACAGCCTTTCAAGATTTTTTTTTCATACCTTGGTCACCAACGTATGCGTCCTGTTAGACCGCTCTGGCGCGATGCGCAGTGTTGGCGGCCTCGGCGCGGGAGGTGGCACTGACTTTCGGCGAGCTGCCCGCGCCGTCGTCATTCCATCGCCCCGCGCAGTACTGTCAAGGGCACCGATACACCGTGCCGCGTCGATATCCCGGGCCGCCGGTGTTGGGTAAAGCGCTCGGCAGGAATGGATGGTTGGCTGGCGCCAGTGCCTCGGAGAGATCTTGGGATTCCTCGTCGTCACGCTCATTCGAAACGCTTGGCACCACTGTCCATCTCGGCGGATCTGAATTTGAATGGAACCACTGTTCATATATCTGGAACTTTCAAATAAGACGGTGCCTCAACTCAAATTTGCTGTTTCTTTCTTGCTTGACATCGTGTTGCTGCGCTTGTCTTGGTCTCTGCAACACCAGCAAGCAAGCGCCCCAGAAGAGCCAGCAAGTCGTGAGCAGCGGTTCAAGCATGCGCCAAGAGAAGCTCGGTGACGACCATTTTGTGCGCCGATTTTCCAGCGAGATTGAGCCGGATCACCAACAACGAAGGAACAATTGCCAGGAAAACTTTTTTTCTTCTCTGCGAAGAGCAAAAAACTTTTGAAAAAGATCTTGGCCGCTGCGACGTCGGAAGCAAGAACCCAGCGCTTTGCGCTCTGCGTTGTAGCGGTGCGATACTCACACATGGCGGCCGTCAGCTGACTCCGGTGTTTTGGGTCTGCTGGATATGGGCACCGCCGCAAATTTATCCAGCTGCGTCACCTGACCGTCGGGCTCTCTTCTGCTAGTCTATCCGTCCCAGAAGGCATCATTACCTGTACATGTATGCCTAGAGCCTGTTCACCATGCGCAGTAAGAAGCAGCAGGTGGCGGCATTTCATGTGGGGGCCGTGATCCTAAAAAAATGAATTTGGCGCGCTATTCCGACCCTTCGCACGCGATTTCAAATCTCTAAACCTGTCAGCATTCAATAAAGTGTACTGAATTCCGCTGGATTACTGGGCTCCATCTTGATTTTACTAAGAATTAATTGATTTCCTCACCTGCGTCAATACATTCCCTGCTACATCCGTTACCATCTGCCAAATGTGGTACCGCTGCTGCCCGCCACGACTCGCGCACGCATGTGAAATTGAGAGGCGTCTTTTCTGCCGCTAGCCTCAACGTTGCCAACTCTCTCATAGTTGCTTTTCCATTATCCTGCGCAAGTTGCCCGGAATTAGCCCGCCCAGGTCTGCGCCACAGAAAAGATCATCATGGGCCTGGAGGATCTCAGCGTATCGGGCGCGAACTCGGCGGCCGAGCGCGTCGTGGACGACAAGACCGTCGCGCCCGCCGCCTCCGCGTCCGCCGCGGCGCCTATCGAGTCCGAGGCCGCCGCACTGCGTCGCCGCACATCAATCCCCAGTACATTCTCGTTCGGCGGCGTGGATCATGCCATTCCGACCGCTGACGTGACCCAGCGCCGCTGGCGCAGCTTCGACGCCGCCGTATCCGACGACTCGACTACGTCGTCGGCGCTTGACCAGCTCACGCGCCGCATCCAGCAGGAATCCCAACACGTGCTCAAGCGCAAGGCCCGCCTGTCCAAGCGACGCGAGCTCCTGCGCAGCGTAAAATGTTTGCTCAGTTCCAGTCGCCGCGACCAGGTAGCGCTGCTTCAGATGCAGCTCGTGGCCGAGGTAGCCACGGGCAACCGCTCGCTGGCCGTACTCAGCGACATGCGCACGCTGCTCGCATTAGACGAGGCCGACGAGCTGGCCACGGGGTCACAGCGCCACCGCGGCAGCTTCGCCGCTAGCCAGACGCTGCTGGATGGCATCGAACAGTCGGACCGCGCGCTAGCCGAAGATTGGCTTCGACAGGTGCTACAGCTACAGGCCAGTTATTTGGGCAAGCTCATGGAGCTGCACCGCCAGAAGAGCCTGCAGCCCAATGGTCTGACGCTCCAGCAATTGCTGGAACAGGTGAACAGTGTCACTTCCGCCAAGGACGAGCCCACACTCGCTCTCGTGCGCTTCGAGAAGCTATTGAGTCGCCAGAAACTGCTCAAGCCCGAGCTTAAGAAGGCGCTGGACAAGCTCTGCTTGGATACCATGCGCTCCTTCACGCGCGCGAGCAGCCAGCCCGGACCCAAGACGGTTTTCGACGACAGAGAGCCGCGCGACGTTATGCAGTCGCTGGTGCAGGAGATTGTGAGTGCCGTGGCCGCTGAAGCCAAGCTGGACAAGGCGCAGCTCCCTGCTCTGCGCGTGTTCGTGGAGCACATGGTGTTCAGCCGTCTCGCCTGCGCGTGCTACCGTGGCACCGCGGCCGACCTGGATGAGCTCAATGCTTCGTGGCGTGAACACGCGGCCAAGATGCGCGAGCTGAGCCTCGAAGAAGTCGGAGTGCCGGTGCAAATCCCCCAGGAGGCCAAGCAGCAGGAGATCTTCACCGAGTCCATCGCTGCGTTTAACCAGCTCCCGCACCTGGTGCCCTCCAGTGTGCTGTCGTCCTTTATGCGTGCTGTGTGCACGCTGTACCGGGAGGCCAAGGACGGACTTGGTCTAGATAGCAGTTGCATCTCGGCCGACGTGCTGCTGCCTCTGCTCGTGTACGTGCTGAGTCGCTGCGAACTCCCGCACCTGCACTCGCAGGTGTATCTGATGGAGCAGTACGCCATCGATGAGTCCCAGGACGGGTCCGAGGCCGCCTATTATTTGGCGTGTCTGCAGGCTGCTATGGGCTACATCATGGGCAACTGCACGGCCGACGAGGCCGAAAACCAGTGAGTGACGTGTAAACCCTTCCTGTGGTGTCATGGTCGTGAACAGTTCGACGGAGGCTTCTCCGTCGAGACAAGATTATTTATCCTATTATGTAACAATACAAGCGAGTCTTTTATCGACAAAGCGTGTGTGTTCTGGTTCTCTAAAGGGTAAGTCGTTCATGGAGCACATTATTGTAGCGAGTCGATCCAATGCCGCACATTAGCGATCGCACTCTCAAGATCTGAAGAAGAACAGTTAGTATCAACAGATATGTGGACAGAAAATCCTTGGACTTACTGACGGCACCGCAGCGCTGTAACCAAGGTGACTCAAGCAGGGTATCAGCTGAAGCGCGGTCGAGTGGGTTCTTTTGAAGACAGTGGTGTAGGAAGTCGCAGAAGTCCTGTGAAAAGTACTGCGGTGAGAGTGCTGGCGGCGGTGCTTCCAGTACGCTCTGTAGCATATCGATACACGACTTGTGCTTCGGGTACGGGTAGACGCCCGTAGCGGCCTCCATGAGCACGAGACCGAGACTCCAGATGTCCGAGCTGTAGCTGTACTGCGTGTGCTGAATACGCTCAGGCGACATGTATCGGAAGGTGCCTACGAATGTGCCGCACATGGCTGCAAAATATAAACGTCAAGAGACAGCCAATTGATGAAGAATTCTGAACTCGTACCGATGGAGTTGCCGAGCTCGGAGGCGATACCGAAGTCCGAAAGTTTGACTTGACCCTGACTGTTGAGCAAGATGTTAGGCGGCTTGATATCGCGGTGGACACGCTTGTTAGTCTTGAGATATGACAGTGCGTGGAGGATCTGGTAGGCCACACTGGCCAGGACATGCTCTGGGATGGTACCGAGCTGGTGAATTACATTTTCCAATGAACCGCCGTCCATATATTCCAGAGCGAGCACCACGGCACCGTCACGTAGGAACGCGCCGAAGAAAGTCACGAGACACGGACATTTCGCGTCGAACAGCGCGTTGATCTCCCGGATAATCTGTTCGCGTTTGGTCTTGTCGTACATGTTGATCATTTTAAGCGCCAACGGCGTGTTGGTCGGTCGGTGGCGCGAGATCAGTACGCATCCGCTGGCGCCGCGACCGATTACCTGTCCGCCCCATTCCAGTTCTTCCGGGACGACGCTGAAGGCGCGACCTGTTCCTTTTCGGACGACCCCTGTAGATGTGATAGCATACTTGCCTTTGACGTAGGCGCCGGCACCGGCGATGAAGGAGTTCTCTAGGTTGTTCATGGTCCTGTTTGACGACACCAAGCACTGCGGACGGAGGAGACGATCGAGATCTGATAGCGTCTCTTCCGGTGCCGGCCAGCGATCAAAGATGTTTAGACGGTCGTCTCAGAAGCATTCAAGCTGGCTGCTTTGAGTGCTGCACGCATGCTTTACTGGCCCCTTTGACGTTGACAGACGTTTCGTCGCCGCGCAGACATCCAGAAGTATACATTGGCAATAATAACATGGCATCCGAATAGTACCAGTGATGGCCGTTGTGTACGTGAGGGCGGACCACAAAGCTGATCAACCAGTTGTAGGGAAACGCACGCCCAATGCCAGTTTCATCGTAGCCGTCATGGCGCAGCGTTCTCTGAACTACTAGGACAGACGAAATGGATGTGATTGCCATGTTTGCCATGATGAACGTAACAAGCTCAGCGCTGAAAAGGAGAATTGACAATTGAAGTTGAAGGTGCCCGAATGTGCTCGCCGATATCTTTAGGAGCCACGCCTCGTCTTGGTGGTCTGATGACGGGTATCCGATATCTTTAGGCTCTCCGCGGGTCATGCATGGTACGTGTGTACTTAAGAGCCCAAGCATTGTTTATTTGCCCGGCTTCCAGCCAGAGCTCCGGGATCAAGATGCGCGTGCTCCAGATCACCGGGTTAGTGCTGCTTTGGGTCTGGACCGGGGTTCAAGTCGCGACGGCCGCGTCGTGCGCCGACCAGGTGTCCTCCGGCGACAAGAGCGTCGGCATTTCAGGAGAAGAAGCCCTGGATTGTCCCTCCGCCGGCGGCATTGGTTGCTTTAGTGGAAATATCCAGTGCCGCTTCTGCATGACTTTCAGCACACCGCAGAGCTCGCACTTGGCCGCGTGCAAGACGACAGCTTCGAGTACCTCGACGTCTCCGACTATGACTCCTTCTGTAGCTTCAACGGTGGCTCCGACTTCGGATGAAGACTGCGCTGAAGCCCTCACGGTTGCATGATCCAAGAATTCCCACCACATCTACATCTACGCTTTTACTATTTTATGAGCATTTGAGGCCGCTAGCGACTTGCAAATAGACAAAAATGCATTTCACTTTAAGTTTTCACAGTGTAAAAACAGCATGGCTACACTCGAAGAGTGATGGTCATGCTGGCATTGCATCACTCAATTACCGTAATGCGAACCAACCCGACGCCCACAGCGCCGCTCTTGGTCTCTATTGAGAAGGCATTGCATGTGTATTTCTCTAGCGAATCTTCCGTTCTGGATGCCGAAGACCCCGTCCAATTCCGCTCTCAGATGCTGCTTCACGACAGCGACGGCAGCGCTGATGATACCGAACGTGACGATGAAGTGGCAACACCCGCGACTGTTGATAACACCTTGCTTGGCGTGTCAGGAGAATCGTACACAATGCAGTTGGCAGTGATTCTCCACGCGTGGCATTCGACCGGCACGAACCCGCTTGTATCACTGCCATCCACCACCGAAGAAACCTCAATTGACGGTGTGACTCCCGAGTTCACAAGCCGACAGAGAATTCTAGAAGTCTCAGTAGACGCCATCCACTCGTTCATTACTGCAATCGAAGGTGGTACAGATAAAGAGGTTTTAACAGCAACAACAACACTAGTAGACGAGTTAGGCGGCGCGCGTGGCCTCCTGACCTTGCTGGGGTTCCAGCAAACCGTGGGAAGTCGCACCTTGGCACCGCTCACGCTTTGTCAATGTCTTGCAGCGTTCGCACAGCGTCACACTCCCGGTGAACCGCTCACGGTCGGTGCGAGGGCGTTTAGCAAGCATTGCACCAGAAGTTCGAGTGGTTGGTGGGGTGAGCTGAAGGGGAACGATGTAGCCAAGAACCTGCGAGCTGAGACCAAAGTCCGCGAACTACTTGCTGCAGCTACCTGGAAGAACATCCATAGCCTCCCACACGCTCATGCGACGATGGAAATCCGCAACGCATTGGGGTACGGGGCCCGGTGGGATGCAGAGACTCAAAACTTCAGAGGATTTCTCGAGCCACCAATGCTCAATGGCCATGAGATCAAGTGGCGACACTAGGCGGAATGAGCGAGGAAACATGCAGGTCGAGACGTTATGGCCGTTGTAGCTTGAGACGACGTGAGTCGTTTCACGAATAGCATTGAAAATACAGCGACCAACTTGACAGAGACGTCTTTTTCATCCTTTGAAGCGACTAACATGACACGTACTTGACGTGACACCAAGCGGAGAACGTGCTTGATGCTGGGATCTTTTTGCGATGCAGTGGTTTCGAGCTATCATCGTTATCCTCGCGCTCAAACGCCTTGTCGTTCGGTGGAGTTGCGGTGCAGCTCATTCGCCAATTGGCAGACTGTTTCCTACTCGACAATCTAGGACAACTCCAGTCGTTTACTAGCTGAGAATCGATGCGAGCTCTTCAGGTTTTGAGCGCATTCTTGATGCTGATTGCGCTCAATGCAGGGGCTACAGAAGCTACTACGTGTGCTGACAGGGTGTCGACCGGTGACCAAAGTCTTGGGATTAGCGCAGTGGCTGACGCTTCCTGCACGGCTGGCGGCCTAGGCTGCTTCCCGTACGGAGACCAATGTCGTTTCTGCAGGACGTCTGAATCCAGCGAGGCCACGCATCTGGAGCTGTGCTCTGAGATCCAAGCCTCCGAAACAGAATCGACTCAGAAAACCGAGTCTACGACGAAGACTACACCTCCGCAGGAATCGACAGTTAATTGTCTGTCGCTCGTTTCGGTTGGCGACCAAGGTGTCGGCATCTCAGCTATAGCAGCTACGAATCCAACGTGTGCAGCTAACGGGTTGGGTTGCTTTCAGAGCGGACAGTGCCGGTTCTGCCAGACGAGAGCGACCGCGCAGAGCGCGCCGTTCCTCAAGTGCTCCGACGTTGGCGGGACCAGTACGACACCGACAAGCTCACCGACATCCGCCCCTGTGAACACCCCGTCACCTACCGTAGCCTCGACTAGCACCACCTGCTCTTCGGTTGTGTCGAGATCTGGACTAGAAGGCATTTCGTACGTCTCGGAGAGCCGCTGCAACGTCGCTTCTCCGACACTTGTGGGCTGCTCGGCTCGGACTTCGTGCCGTCTGTGCCGCAACTTCAAGAACGAAGCCAACCAGTATCTCATTAGCTGCAAAGTGCTGAAAGATCAAGGGGCTACTGAAAGCGCGGAGGCCACTTCTTCATCTACTGGGACGGGCCAAACGGAATCGGTCGCTACGAAAGAGTCCCAAGAGGATACGCTCTCTCAGAGCTCCGGCAGTCTCACTGTGACGACGTATACGGGTGATCCGAACCCTGCATCGATCACTACCCCTATTGGAGCCGTTGCTGCGGTTGTAGCGCTTATTGTGGTGGCTATGATGAGCATCATTTACGTTAAGGGCCGCCGTGATGCCGACGACGAGCCCATGACCCCGAAAGATTGTTCAGATGGAGATCTCTTGACCCCCCACAGTAACAATGGCTACACGCCGCGTGAAGGTTCACTCGTGATGGTAGTGAGTCAGTCGTCGATTGCCACTCTTTGAGATGCTAATGGCCTACTCAATCGATGGTATCCTGGGGAGTCTGTAGTTTACAGCACAGTGAATTACCCACCTGTGCTTC